>NC_057806.1:560203569-560446446 GCF_018294505.1 Triticum aestivum
TCATATTGGCATCTTGGCCATAAGCATAGCAAGCATCATCAAAAAGGGATATTTCAAAAGAATCGACGGGATCATAACATTCATCATAGCAATCATCCTTCGGTAGGCACGAAGGGGGATTAAACAATGTATGAGTTAAAGAGTTACTCTCATTAGAAGGTGGGCACGGGTGATCAATCTGCTCTTCCTCCTTTTGTTCTTCACTTTCCGCCTCATCTTTTTCATCCAATGAGCTCACAGTTTCATCAATTTCTTCTTCCATAGACTCCTGCAATATATTAGTCTCTTCTTGGATAGTTGAGTATTCCTAAATATATGGTTTAATATAAGCATTAGAAGCATAATTATCATAGCAATATTTAAGTATGGCAAAATTTTCAGAATTGTAAAGAGTAGCACCATACTTTTCAATCAAAGAAGCAATTTCGTAAGCACCCTTAAAAGCAACAAATTATTCAATTTGTTGAACATCATAGTAAATATAAATACCCTTAGCATACGAAGACAAGATTCCATTATCAATAAACTCACATTGGTAGGGAAGGTATTTCTTAGGGTTTTCAGAACAACAAGTAAAATCATATATATAACATAAATTCCAAGCATAGCATTGTAAACGATGAATTTGATCCAATAAACGTTTCCCTCTTTCAGATATACGGTGTCGCACATAACAAGCATGCTCATCTAAAGATTTTCCCTCAACTAAGCTAGTTGGGGTTTCAGCACGAGCACAAAGGGATCGAAGATTATCCAAGTAATAAGCTTCAGCAGTGTGATAGATTTTGAGTGGTTCTTCAACCATTGGTTCAGTAGGTACAACTAATTTTTTTGGTATTCTGCGTTTCCTACCCATAACTAAAGATAGAAAACAACTAAGAACAGCAAATAAAAATTACTTAGTGACAAAGCAAACAAGCACACATGAGAATATTCACCCCACGCTATTGCTCCCCGACAACGGCGCCAGAAAAAGGTCTTGATAACCCACAAGTGTAGGCGATCGCAATAGTTTTCGATAAGTAAGAGTGTCGAACCCAACGAGGAGCTAAAGGTAGAACAAATATTCCCTCAAATTCTATCGACCACCGATACAACTCTACGCACGCTTAATGTTCGCTTTACCTAGAACAAGTATGAAACTAGAAGTACTTTGTAGGTGTTGCTGGATAGGTTTGCAAGATAATAAAGATTACGTAAATAAAAAGTAGGGGCTGTTTAGATAAAGAAACAATAAAGTAAATATAGCGAGTGTGGAAAAGTAGTGGTAGGAGTTGCGAAATTGCCCCTAAGCAATTGACTACTTTACTAGACCGATAGCAAGTATTATGTGGGAGAGGCCACTGCTAGCATGTCATCCCTGACTTGGAATTCTATGCACTTATGATTGGAACTATTAGCAAGCATCCGCAACTACTAATGTTCATTAAGGTAAAACCCAACCATAGCATTAAGATATATTGGTCCCCCTTCAATCCCGTATGCATCAATTTCTATGCTAGTTTGAAGCTTCTGTCACTCTTGCCCTCCAATACATAGTCCTATCAACATACAACTAACCCTAGGGTGTGATCCACGCGCGCAATCATATGATGGGCACCAAAGGACAGCAACATAACCACAAGCAAATTAAATCAATATATCAATTCATCAACCACCGATAGGACAACGAAAATCTACTCAGACATCATAGGATGGCAACACATCATTGGATAATAATATGAAGCATAAAGCACCATGTTCAAGTAGAGGGTACAGTGGGTTGCGGGAGAGTGGACCGCTGTAGATAGAGGGGGGAAGGTGATGGAGATGTTGGTGAAGATGGCGGAGGTGTTGGTGTAGATCGCGGTGATGATGATGGCCCCCGGTGGCACTCCGGTGCCACCGGAAGCGAGGGGGAGAGCCCCCCTCCTTCTTCTTCTTCCTTGACCTCCTCCCTAGATGGGAGAAGGGTTTCCCCTCTGGTCCATGGCCTCCATGGCACGGGAGGGGCGAGAGCCCCTCCGAGATTGGATTGGTCTCTCTGTCTCTCTCTGTTTCTACGTTCTCAGATTCTTCCCTTTCACCGTTTCTTATATTCCTGGAGATGCGTAACTCCGATTGGGCTGAAACTTTAACACGATCTCTATCCGGAAATTAGCTTTCTTGCAGCGAAAGAAGGGCATCAACCGACTTACGGGGTGGCCACGAGGGTCAGGGGCGCGCCCAGGGGGGCAGGCGCGCCCCCTACCTCGTGGCCACCTCAGGCACTGTATCGCGTGGATTTTTCTTCCCAAAAATCATATATATTCCAAAAAAAATCTCTGTCAATTTATATCCCGTTTGGACTCCGTTTGATATGGATATTCTACGAAACAAAAAACATGCAACAAACAGGAACTTGCACTGGGCACTGGATCAATATGTTAGTCCCAAAAATAGTATAAAAAGTTGCCAAAAGTATATGAAAGTTGAATAATATTGGCATGGAACAATCAAAAATTATAGATATGACGGAGACGTATCAGGAATCACAAACCTTAACACCAATATTCTTACTAAGCATAATTACTCATCAAGATGACTCACATATCACATCATCATATCTCAAAACTATTACTAAGAATCAAGTTTATTTTGTCCAATGATCTTCATGAAAGTTTTTATTATATCCTTCTTGGATATCTATCACTTTGGGACTAATTTTCATGTGTTGCTTTTGGCAAGCTCAAACAAATATAGGTGAAGATCATGAGCATAGTATTTCTTTCTCTCAAATTAATTTAAGTGAAGCAAGAGATAATTTCTTGAAAAATACTAAGCACACCATGCTCAAAAGGATATGCGTGAAGCACTAGAGCAAGTCCATGGCTCATAAAAATTTAAGTGAAGCATAGAGAGCAATTATAACAAGTCATGACATAATTTTGGCTCTCTCAAATAGGTGTTTCCAGCAAGGATTGATGACTTAAAACACAAAATAAAATAAGAAAGACTCATATCATACAAGACGCTCCAAGCAAAACACATAGTATGTGACGAATAAAAATATAGTTTCGAGTAAAATACAGATGGTCGTTAGAAGAAAGAGGGGATGTCACTCGGGGCATCCCCAAGCTTAGTTGGTTGCTCATTCTTGGATAATAGCTTGGGATGCCGGGGCATACCCAAGCTTAGGATCTTCTATCATTTATTCCTTCATCCATCGTAAGATAACCCAAAACTTGAAAACTTCAATCACACAAAACTCAACAAAACCTTCGTGAGATCCGTTAGTATAAGAATAATAAAACACTACTATAAGTACTATATCAAACCAATTCATATTTTGTTTTTGTATTATATCTACTGTATTCCAACTTTTCTATGGCAAAAACTCATCAAAGAAAACCATAGAGCCATCAAAATAAGCACAGAACACAAAGAAAACAGAATCTGTCAAAACAGAACAATCTGTAGCAATCTGACTATTTCAAATACGTCCGTAACTCCAAAAATTCACAAATTAGGATGACATGAGAAATTTGTATATTGATCTACTACAAGTGGAACGAGTATTTTATCACTCTCTGGTAAAAAATGAAAATTAATTTCGTGAGCGTAAAAGTTTATGTTTTTCAGCAAGATCAAACAACTATCACCCAAGAAGATCCTAAAGGATTTACTTGGCACAAACACTAATTAAAACACAAAAACATGATCATAACAGTAGCATAATTGTGCTAACACTCAAGAATAGAAAGCAAAAGGCAAAAATAAAATTTATTCATTGGGTTGCCTCCCAACAAGCGCTATAGTTTTACGCCTTTAGCTAGGCATAAAGCAAGGATCTAAGTTTTGTCATCTTTGGTTTGGGATCCATATAAGATGTCCTCATGATTGATTCGTATGGTGGCCTAATTCTTGTTCTAGGAAAGTGTTCCATACCCTTCCTCAAAGGAAATTGGAACTTAATATTGCCTTCTTTCATATCAATCACGACACAGATAGTGCGTAAAAACGGTCTACCAAGAATAATTGGACAAGTCAGATTGCAATCAATATCAAGAATAATAAAATCTATGGGCACATAATTCCTATTTGCAAGAATAAGGACATCATTAACTCTCCCCATAGGCTTTTTAATAGTAGAATCTGCCAAGTGCAAATTCAAAGAACACGATTCAAGATCGGTAAGACCAAGCACATCACATAAAGATTTCGGAATAGTAGAGACACTAGCACCCAAGTCACACAAAGAAAAACACTCATAATTTTTAATCTTGATTTTGATAGTAGGTTCCCACTCATCATGCAATTTTCTAGGAATTGATACTTCTAATTCCATTTTTTCTTCAAAAGCTTTCAGCATAGCATCAACAATATGTTTAGTAAAAACTTTATTTTGTTCATAGGCATGGGGTGAATTTATCATGGATTGCAACAAAGAAATACAATCAATCAAGGAGCAACTATCATAATTAAAGTCTTTGTAATCCAAAAGAGTGGGCACATCACTAGCTAAAGTTTTGACCTCTCCAAACCCACTTTCATCAATTTTCTCAACAAGATTTTCACCCTCCAAAATATTGGGACGCCTTCTACCTAAAGTTGACTCTTCTCCAGTCCCTTTTTCATCAATATTAATTTTATTAAACAAGGAATCAATAGAAGAAACACCAATCATTTTAAGATCTTCATCACCTTTGTCTTCTTACGAGATTGGTTTAGCGGCCATTTGTTTTACCAAGGTAGCTTGTGCATCGGGTATTTTTTCTAGCAAACTTTCGGCAAAAGCATACTTAGATTGGAGATTGCAAACTTCTCTACTCTTATCATCAAGTTGTTTTGTAATAGCATCAAGCATAATGGAGTGCTCCTTAAGTTTTTAAGTAAATACTTATTATGCTCAAATTGTGTAGTCATATCACTACTGGAGGATGCTGCTAACATGACACTACGATCAGAGATCCTTCAGAAACTGTGTGCGACGCAATAATCGCAAACGGTGGTGTGTGAAAACCGTCAAAAATGTATAAAACGTTTGCGATGACGGATGCATCAAACACGGTTCAGATTTTAGTTGCGTGTGCGATGAAGGGCATACGGTTCAGTTCAATTAATTATTTGCGATGAGGAGGTACAAAAGAAACGGCCAGCCAGATGAAGGCGTGTGCGATACACAACATACGGTTCACTCGAATGAACTGTTTGTGATTAGGCAACACAAAAGAAACGGCCAGCCAGATGAAGGTGTGTGCGATATACAACATACGGTTCACTCGGATGAACTGTTTGTGATTAGGAAACACAGAAGAAACAGTCAGCCAGATCAAGGTGTGTGCGATATACGCATGCGGTTCACTCGGCCCTTGTCGTCAGTGTGTGACCTCTGTGGCAACCGTTTGCTTCCCAGGCGCCTCTTCATGTACCATGGCAATCGTCCACCAACTCTTCGCCTTTCCCTATCGATTTGGAACTGCTGTCGCATGCTAGCTCTTCCTCCCTCCTCCATTTGCCTTCACCCTTCCTTCTGCCATTGTTTGATCGTCTTCTCCATGGAGGGAACAGGACGGAAATGACCCCGTTATTCTTGCCCTGATCTGAATGATGATGTGGTGGAGGAACTGATTGATCGGTGCGACGTCATCACCTCAGCTAGCATGGCGGGTTTGTTCAAGACCATTCTCGACTCAACTAATAACATCATTACAAGGAACCCAAGGAACCCCTATCTTCTTCGCCGTAACCCTGCTGACTGGTGCGGGGACGAGGGAAGCCTCGCCTTGTGTAAGTTAATGCCGCTTGATAATGATACATATGATGTTAAGTTGCCATCGCTTGAGGGCAAGGCTTGGGCAGGCACAAATGGAGATTGGGTTCTTTATATTGGGTACAACTGCGAGTGGGAACTTGTGAATGTGTACACTCGTCACCCGGTTCCACTTCCAAAAATCTCAGACGACTGCCCAGAGGTGGAGTACACCGGTATTCTACGTGAGTTCAAATATGATCATGCTGACTGTCGTCTACGGAAGATAGCAATTTGTTGAGTTCCCAACCGTTCTTGGGGTTATAGGAATGCTTGTGTTGTCGCTATCTTCGACAATCTTGTTACCGTCCTTCATAGTTCGACTCGATGGATATTGCTCAAAAATCAGTTTCTATACACGGATGAGTACTGTGATGCAATTCAATACGAGGGTCTTGTGTTTGCTGCCACCACTCGTGGCACTATTTTTGCATGGAATCCTTATGCTTTCGGTACATTTTTCTTCCACCGTAATTATAATTGTTTCATCCACATGCGTGCGGGTTAGCTAGTTTCCCTTTACTATTTAACCTTCTTGTGTTTCCAAGGTCCTGTAAACATTCCACCACCTATATTTGAAAATTTTTATAACCAAGGGGGAGATGACGATGCTGATGATCACGAGCATGAGGACGAGCAGAACCCATATACTAAGTGGCGCCTGGCAACTTATTCTGATGGATCACCTCTTCTTGTCTGTATACAGGGCACTGTTGGTGTTACTAAGGAAGCAGGTGGTTTCTCGTATGGTCGCACTCTCCGGACCTATTCCAACATCCATTACAGGGTATTCGGGATGGATACTAGTGTACTAGCGCGAACTCCTTCTCCCTGGTTCAGTATTGAAAGTCTTGGAGGAAACTCGCTCTTCCTTCGACAAAACTATTCAATGATGGTGGAAGGCGATCCAGCTGCTATTGACACAACGTTACTACCATTTATGAGAAGCAACTGTATCTATACCTCAGACATTACTATGCTTCCCTACCGTCCCAATATGGATCCTGACATAGGCCGCTTCAGCCTCGATGACCAGTCCTATGTTGGTCTCGAGATTGACAGTAGCTGGCCCTTCCCAGAGAATCACTTCTGGTCCAAAGCAAGCGTTTCCAACACCGAGGAGTGGTTGAGCTGAAGTTCACTTCATCGCTTTGTTATTTGTTGTGTGAGGAAAACTTTACTAGAATGTTTTGTTGGAAATGATCTATAATCCAACGTGTATCCTTGTTGTCGTTGTGGTTGATGACTTGTTGTATGTAATCAATGGTACATTTGCATATGCGTCCATCAACTCACGCCTGCTAGTGGTGTCCATATGAACAATGCTAGTGATTTTAGTTGCAAAAATTAGATAGTGCTGGTGATCTGTAGCTGCGTATGTTGACAAATTGCAGTGTTACAAGCTTGACAAATGGCAATGTTACTAGATAAACAAATGTCAATCTTTCCATTTTGACAAATGGCAACATACCCAAAATGACAGATATGCAAATCTTAACCAATTATTTGTACGTGGTTGCACACGGGTCATGCAAAACAACTGTTTGCGTTGAAGGGATGCAGAAATCTGCTCGACACATTTTCCCTTGGCTTCCTGAGGAAGCTGTCGGTTTGCATACGGGTTTTCTAACTAAAACGTTTGCGATGAGTGTTTTATATTTAAAAGCCATTGACATTTTTTTCAAAAGAAAATCGTTTGATAAGTCTGTACATTAAGAGAGAAAAACGCAAGTTCGTTCAAACAATATCTTTCATTCAGTCACACTGCGAATTTATAATCATATGATCGAGAATTCGAGATACAGTATTAAACCCCAAAAAAACTATTTCCGGCGGCGGCGGAGGCGGCGTGTTGCGCTGTCGTTGTCGTTGTCGTCCTCCGGGATGCCGTTGTTGAACTCTTCAAGGCAGCACAAAATGTTCTTCACCTGTAAATCAAACATCATGTCATCGCGCGATCGACGGGCAGGGCGCGGGAGGACGGCAACTAGTGCTGCTGGGAGGTAGCAGTCGACGACAGCGTCCCATGCCGCTAAGGGGGCGCGCGCACGGGCATGGGCATGGGCACGGCAAGTGCAGCCAAACACACGGGGATCAGCGCCGCGGTGGGTGGAGGGGCGCGCAACGGCGCGACGGGCGCAGCCAAATGCATGGGGGCCGGCGCCACGGTGGGTGGAGGGGCGCGCACGGGCACGGGCACGGGCGCTGGCGCTGGCATGTACATGAGTTCGCGCGGGTCCGCGGAGACCTCGCTGACGCCTGTGGCTTCCAGCTCTGCGATAGTGCTCGGCAACCAGCTTGCTAATGCTACGGGGATGGTCGCTGGGACGGGAGAGGGGGCAGCAACCGCCGCAGCTAGCTCGTTCTGGGCCATGTCCATGAGGCCCCATTCCTACTTATTTTGTATCTCCTCCGGCTCAGAGTCGACTTCACCAAACTTGAAGACTAGTGGCAGATGATCATTCTGCGCCATGGCGTTGGTGGAGGTCTGTGGGAGGGAGAGGAATGGGAGGCGAACAGTAAGGCCGCCCGTATTAAATAGCGGCTTGGGCGCCATTAATGGAGAGGAAGGCGGGCGGCCATGGAAGTCAAAGGGCTCGCTTTCCAGTGAGCCTGCGCAGCGTACAGCTCGCACGCTTCCCGATGAGCCTGCGCATTAGAGGACAGCTTGCACGCCTCTCGGTCAGGCTGCGCACCGGATTGCGCTCGCACGTCTCCCATTCAATCAAGGTCAAGCAGCTGTCCGCACGGCACATCCTACAACCATTAAAACCAAGACACATGGTGTCATGTGAATGGTTAACAAAACGCACACGGTTTGAATTATACAAACGTTTGAGATATTAAAGTGGCAGCTATGTTTTCAAAATGCCTTTGTTGGCTGTCATATTCGAGTGCGCCTTCTCTCAAAATGGACACGAAAAATACCACATCATGTCGGGTGCCATTCCATGATAGCATGCCAAGTTTCATGAATTTCAGACGAGTTTTGGATTTACTAGAATTTAAAAACTAGGCATCTCAATGTTTTGTCAGCAATCAACAGTGCCCTAGTGTTTGAAATTCATTCCCATTTCTTGCATGGGACCTAAGCATGCACCCAAGGACACATATTTGATTTTTAAACCAATTTATATGCACTGGAGCATGTGCATGTAGTTCAAATTTGAATTATGCACATAAATGCATTGAAAACTTAGTTAATGCATAAAAATGTCCAAAAGAACCCTGAAAAATCACAAAAAATGACACAACACTCCTGTTGTTCTATGTTGACACGAGAAATTCTTGGAAGCAATAAGAGGCAGTGGATATCGTTTTGTCCCGAAAGACTTCTCACAACATGATGCACCCTACCTAAACCATGATGCTTGTTGTGAGAAGCTCTGGTTTCTAAGAAGCATATACCCAAACCTGCCCGAAACGAGACAAAAATTTTACCACGGCATGTTGATGCCGCTCCATGAAAGCATGCCAAGTTTCATGAATTTCAGACGAGTTTTGGATTTACTAGAATTTAAAAACCAAGCATCTCAATGTTTTGCCGGCAATCAACGGTGCCATGGTGTTTGAAATTCATTCCCATTTCTTGCATGGGACCTAAGCATGCACCCAAGGACACAAATTGGATTTTTCAGCCAATTTATATGCACTGGAGATGAAAGTGCATTATATCGACTAGAGGGGGGGTGAATAGGCGATTTTTATGAATTCTTCACTGAGGAATTTGCAGGTGAGGAAATTCCTTAGCGAAGAACTACTAGCAGCGGAATAAGTACTCAAAAGTAAACATAATAGAACACAAGCATAGTCATCATGATGAAATGAAGACAGGCACAGAGTACAGAAAGCTTAAGCACAGGATAACACATGATGAAGACAAACCGACTGAAGAAATTGAACTGAGGAAATTGAGAAAGTCTTCAATCAAAGTCTTCAAACACAGATATGGACAAGCACTCAACAAAGTTATGAGGAAATGAAAGAGTTGAGGAAATAGAACCAGTGAGCTTGGTGAAGACAATGATTTGGTAGACCAGTTCCAACTGCTGTCTCAGTTGTACATCTGGTTGGAGCGGCTAGGTATTTAAACTTGAGGACACACAGTCCTCACCCTATTCTCCTTGAGCTAAGGTCACACAGACCTCGCCCAATCACTCGTGGTAAGTCTTCAGGTGACTTCCGAAACTTCACAAACTTGGTCACTCGGCGATCCATAATTCCTCTTGGATGCTCTAGACCTTGACGCCTAACCGTCTAGAAGAAGCACAGTCTTCAAAGGTAACAAGCGTCGGATCCATGCAGGATCAATCTCTTTAGTGATGCTCAATCACTTGGGGTTTTTAGGTGTTTGGGTTTGGGTTTTCCTCACTTGATGATTTTCGCTCAAAGTCCTCGGAGGATGGGATGCTCTCAAATGACAAGTGTTAGTTTCTCTCGGAGCAGCCAACCAGCCAGTGGTTGTAGGGGGCGGCTTTTTATAGCCTAGGGAGCAGCCCGGCATGATAAGACATAAATGCCCTTCATGATATGACCGTTAGGTGGGTAGATATTCTGGGACAGCTGGCTCATAGCACAACAACGGTCGGAATTGTGAGAATCAAATTCCTCAGGGCTATCATGTTCCTCACTATGTAGGCAATCCGCACTGGCAAATTCCTAACTCCTCAGTCAGAACAAATTCCTCAGAGACCAGAAGAACTTCATCTCTGTCACTGAAGAATATGAGTGAACTGTATGAGATTTCCAATGGCTTCACTCGAAGGGATTGGTAGGTGTAGGATTTTGAGTTGAGCATCACATGGAAATTTTTCCTTAGTATTTCCTCGACCCCCTTTAACAGTACGGTGTTTCCTATGACTCAAGAAAGAGAAAATGAAACTACAAAAACAAAAGTCTTCATGCTTCATGTTCCTCAAATGAATACCAAGTCTTCAAGGTCACACCAATTTCTTCACTTTCAGAGTCTTCAGAAAGTCTTCAAAAATTCGAAGTCTTTAGTCAAAGAACTTCATTTTTAGGGGTCGACTTTCTCTGTAAATATCAAACTCCTCATAGACTTATAGACATGTGTACACTCACAAACGCATTAGTCCCTTAACCTATAAGTCTTCAATACACCAAAATCACTAAGGGGCACTAGATGCACTTACAATCTCCCCCTTTTTGGTGATTGATGACAATATAGGTTAATTTTTCAATGGGGATAAACATATGAAGTGTAAATACTGATATTGAGGAATTTGATTGCAAGATATAGAAGAACTCCCCCCTGAAGATGTGCATAGTGAGGAATTTGCATTTGAAGCAATGCACACTTGAAGAGTTAAATCATGGAGATCTCCCGCTATATCTTGTAATTCATACACGCATTTGACATATCATAATGAAGAATTTGGAATGCATGATGAAATATGGTGACTGATGTAATTCAACATACATGCATTAACATATATGAGAAATAAGCATGCAGAAAAACACATCAAAAGTATCAGAGTACCATCGAGTTTAAGTTTACAACTCGATCCAATAAAGTTTCAGAAGAACGAGAGTTGTGACTTAGCAAAAAAACACCCAAATAGATAGAACCGCTTGATGACTAACTCAAAATTCTCCCCCTTTGTCATCGAATGACCAAAAGGATCAAAAATGAGGACTAACGCCCCTGAAGAATATCAAGTTGATGAAGGAGCGCCAGCATTGTTGGGGTCGTTTGTCGTGGAAGGGCCTGCTGCAGTGTCGTCCAAGTCTTCATGCTCGTCGGTGTCGCGCGATGAAGAATAGGATGTGGACACCAAAGGAGGAACCTTGACCTTCTTGTATTTCTTCGGTGGAGGTGCAGACCAGTAAAAATCTTCCTTGAGACCCATTTTCTTGAGATCTTCTTCACCATACAGATGTGACAGAATGGCCCAGGTGCGACCGAAAACTTCATGGAGGTAGTAATGGTTTTTCTTCACTGCATTGTGTGTAGAAGTCATGTTGTGAAGAAATGAACCAAACTGATGCTTAACCCATTTATGGTTTCGATCCACCTTTTGGTGAAGACTAAGCAGAAGCTCACGGTCAGTCATCACACGAGGAGCAGTGGCTTGGGGAATAGACTTGGGTGCATTCGCAGCAGAGTCATGTCTTGCAGAGTCATCATTGGTGGAATAAGATGCAGCTTTGCGAAACTAACCATCCAATGGACGAATGCCTTCATTAATGATAGCAGGAGCCTTGCCCTTTTCATCAGTTGAAGCAAAAGCTTGCTTGAGGAGTTCAATCAGGGGAAGATAGCTAAGGTGATTCTGAAAATCAGCCTTGTAGTTGAGTGAAGACCTTGTCCTGAGGAATCTCATAATCCAAGGTGCATAAGGTTTCAGCTCAAACAGAGAAAGTGCAGCATTTGCCAGAGTCCTCATGAAGAAATCATGATAGTTGATAGGAATGCTATGTATGATGTTGAATAGCAGATTCTTCATGATGCCAACTATTTCCTCATCAGATGAGTCGTGGCCTTTGATGGGACTCATTGTCCTCGTCAGAATGCGATAGACAGTCCGAGGCACATATAGTAATTCCTTCACGAGGAATTTGGTTCGTGGGGCCTGACCTGACTTCAAAGGCTTCATTAGAACTTGCATGTAGTGATTTGTATCCTCATGTTCACTGTAGATGCAACGAGCAGCTTCAAGGGGATGACTGAGTGGTAAAGCACGAAGAAATTCAGTAGCTGGTGCCGTGTAGTGAGTGTTTTCAGATATCCAGTCTAGCACCCATGAATTCACATCTTCAGAATCTCCTGTGATGTGCAGCGTCGCATAAAATTGAAGAATAAGTTCTTCATTCCAATCACAGATGTCAGTGCAGAAATTTAACAATCCAGCATCGTGAAGAACACTGAGGACTGGCACGAAGCATGGCAGGGATTCCATATACACATGAGGAATGTGCTCATGGTAGAAGATTTTGTCTTTGTTGAACAACACCGAGGAATAGAAATTAGCCTGGCTGGCAGTCCAGAAACGCCTTTTCCTAATGCGAGCAGAGTCATAGGGGTTGTAGTCTATGAAGAATACGTGCTCGCCGAAGAAATTATCAGCCTTGAATTTTTGCTTCCTGGAGAATGGATCCTTTGGCTTGGGTAGAGGAGTGTCAGTGAGTTGCATCACAACCTCAGGAATCACAATCTCAGGTTCTTCAGGCTGAGGAATTTCTGGTTCGTCTTCAGTGGTAGTCTGCGTCTTCAGATGTTCAGCAGCAGCAGTTTCTTCAGCACTAGTGGCTGTAATTTCTTCACGTATAGACGAAGTGGGGTGAGTTTCTTTAGAGCCCATTTGAACAGTTTGTGCAGGGGACTGAGGTATTTGCTGTAAAGGTGTGAACAGTAGAGAGTTGGGATGCTGACTGACGGTGTCCTGAACTAGGGGGTACTCACCACGTCGTCTCCCGCTCAGTTAGATTGGGCCAGGGACCCCCATGGCCGTATACTCATGGGCCAGTTCGGATAGATGCTGCATACATGGAAGATTCCACAAGACTTGGTGATCAAGACAAGGACTCCTCCCCGCCGGCGTATTCGGCTAGGACTCTTGTTATCCTACGCCTCTAGTGCATTATACAAACCGACGCCAGACTAGTCGATAGACCATATACAATAATCATACCATAGGCTGGCTTCTAGGGTTTAGCCTCTCCGATCTCGTGGTAGATCAACTCTTGTAATACTCATATCATCAATATCAATCAAGCAGGACGTAGGGTATTACCTCCATCAAGAGGGCCCGAACCTGGGTAAACATTGTGTACCCTGCCTCCCGTTACCATCAATTCTAGACGCACAGTTCGGGACCCCCTACCCAAGATCCGCCGATTTTGACACCGACATTGGTGCTTTCATCGAGAGGGCCGCTGTGTGATCGGCAAAAGGATCGATGGCTCGTCTGCAGATTAACTGCGACGTCGACATCTTCGTCACCGGCTCGACTGGTCACCTTGGCTTGACCGAGGATTGTGCCCTACCTCCGATCTTCATGTTCGGATGAGGGCCTTCATCAACATCAACTCCGATCTCTATCAAAATCATGAAGGAATCATCCATGGAGCTCGAGGGCTCAACGTCAACATTGCCCTCGGGCGACCGTGCTGTTTTTCCGAACAACGAACTTGTATTCGCTGCCACCACCTCTTTGAGCATCGCCTTGATGATCCCTTTGGTGTGATTGTGTGGAATTAAGTCTACAACAACCATGAAAAATTTCATCGTGTTCCGATGGAGGAATCTCCGGCAATCTATGATATACCGGAGCCGTGTCAACTCTGGACGGGAATCTGGACGAGTTTAGGGCGTGGTCTCCATAGATCAGCTCGGAGGTCCTTTGGAAGATCCAACGTTTATCTACTGTGGAATTCCCATATCTACCACCCCTCCAAATTTCAGCTCGATCCGACGGTTCAAACTCCGGGAACCTTCCGATGAGTAGACCAATTTTCGAATCTGTTTTCTACGCGAATATGGATCCGACCCGAATTCATGTTTCTTTATGAACATGATATTGGACAACCTTTTTAGAGGATTTCTCTTCTAGGGTATTGTGCGTCGTTTTTAAACACGTGGCCGTAAAATTTTAAGCCTCCCCTGAGGTCATCTTGATCATCATGCTGGTGTCAAACCAGTCCAACAATATTGCTCCAAGGCTGCCGACCTGCGCTAGACACGTCGTCACTTTGTTGAGCCGAGCTCAACTTCTTCGGATCATCATCTCGGCAAGCCGAACAAGAGTCCGACATCGCGAAGGATAAATCATCACCAACATCGCCGCCCCACGGATTACACGGAGCGGGCATACCGGCATCGCCGCACGGTCACTTCATCAAGCCGGCATCGACCACGTCACGACCTGCATCGGCAGGGCCGCACTATTGCTTCTTCAAGCTGGTGTCCATCACGCCGACCTACTTCAACTCATCGGCTGACATTGAGGCTTCGACATCGCGGCTGGACCGAGGGCTTCGCCATCTCTTCATCAACCTACTCCGGAGACTTCGGCACCACTAGCCGACCAACTCCGTCATGTTAGCTGGACCGAGGGCTTTGCCTCGGCGAGCCAACCTTTGCCAGCAGCGCCATACTGTCGCTTTATCGCCCATCAGACAATGGGTGTGCGGATCGAGTCCCAATTTTTGGAATCACCTTTCTTCGGATTGCTACAACAAATAAACCGGGTGCTATTAATCCTAGTTTTTTTTGCTTATCCGGGTTCATTTTTCCCAAGGAATTATTACTCTGGTTTGTTCATCATATGTACACAGGTCTATCAAATGATGGCCGCATTAACGACGGTCGCATAGTGGTTCGGTCAGTTTCCGTACATGGTCCGGCGAACGCCGCATCCGGAACTCGGACCGACCTGTGAATTCAGGCTTTGCCACGCCTTTACCGCATCACGCCGACGCCCTGCATCGACATTGACTTCGGCGCCAGGCCATATTTCTTTTATTAAGCACTTTGCATAAATTATTTATTATGCAACGATTTTTTTAATTATTATTATTACTATTATCTCCGGTTTGCACTATTTTTTGTGCATAGGAAAATGATCCGGGTTGGGAAGTATCGTCAACTCGGCATACTGACATACCACGTCACCTCGGCTGGACGGGGGGCTTCGTCAACACTTCATTACCCCGTGCCAGGGACTTCGGCATCACTCTGCCGGCCCGCATTGACCGTGCTATGTCACCATTTCGGAGTGCCGAGCCCTTTGCTCCGCCACCTTGGGACCGGCTTGGGGGATGGAACCTTGTCCCGCATCAAGCTCGGGCCGCGTCATCAATACCGAACACATTAACCAGCTAAGTTGCCTTCATGCTCAAAGTTTTAAATTTTTAACTTGTATTCGGTTCGACCAAGCATTATACATTTTTGGAAAAAAGTTGCTTGTAAAAATTTTTCCTTGCCCAAACTTTTTTGTGACGCACAAATTCAAATACCCCGTTTATTTGGGGGCTTCCTTTATGAAGCTTTTCCTCTTGCATATGATTATACTTGTACAGCTTCGTTCCTTATTCGTGTATTACGCCACAATATGCACCGTATTGACTTAAGCGATTTGCAAGATGGGTTACCTGGCTCCTGTGCTTACCCCTACGTTCCCGATTGTTTGGCTAGGGAGTAAAGGGAGCACCTCTGCGATTGTCACGACTGGGTCCTCCGAGCTCTGACCTCAGACTGGGTGAAGCCGAAAGCTAGCGCTCTTATTGTTTTCAATCATGGTCGGCACACAACGAAACTCATGAGTACAAAAAATCTATTGCACAAGTCTCATAGTAATAATGAGCACCGAAGAAAGGTATCGGTGGGGGTACTATTTTCTTCAAAGATGCTTCTTACACTTTGTCTGTAATATAGCATAAGTTCCGTGAGCGCGCTTTGTCTGTTATAGCCTTATGGCCCGGTTGCCTGGTTATCGGAAACACTGTCGATATTCTCGACAGGTGGAGTACATAACACTTTTCGGTCCTTGACCGAAGAGGGAGAAGCGGACGGTCGGTTAAGATGCGTTCAAAGTTCGGGTGAACAAAGATATGATATTAGTACTTCGGTACATACAATCATTATACATAAAATTCTTTTACCCAAGTCACTTGGGGGCTCTTAAATTTATATGAGCCGTTTTATAATAAGTGTTCTTCTTCTTAGTTGTTGCAAAGTTTTTATTACTATTATTATTCATCACTCCTTTTTTCGACACGAGTGTGTGGTCACTAGCCGGAGAGCCTAATTTCTCTCTCAAAGCCGCTAGAGTTTAGTTTGCTAAACTGGCCTAATTAGAAGTACTTCACCTTCGGGATATGAGGTTGAAGCCGTAGGCTGACCCGCTTGAAGTCTTGAGATAGGATGTGTCATGTTAAAGCACGATAGAAGCACTCTTTTTTTCTAAGACCAATTTTCAGATTGGCACCGAACACTTGATCTTGTTCGGACGTCAAGTTTTTACTGACGTTTTTTTGGTTTTCCAAGCTTGTGACACTTTTAAACTATTTGTGTGTTTTCAGCACAAGTCTCACAGTGCAACACCGGACACCTTTAGAGATTCGGCAAAAACATTCTCGGACATTGCTATATATGCATCGATTTCGAATTGTGTCTTCGGTCAATAGTTGGGTTGCCCGGCTCCTGCACTTGCTTCCTATGTTCCGCTTTGTTCGGCTAGGCATGCAAAGGGAGAACCACTGCGATTGTGCTTCCAGCTAACATGGTTAAGCACCTCAGTGGAGAAAGCCAAAAACTGACTGTCACAAATCCCGGTAAACTGGTCAGCGATCCGATGACTGTGTTAAATGACGGGCCATTCATAACAATGGCCAAAGTGTTTACGGCCTGACCTCGACTGTCGCTGAACACTACCGGGGGCTATTAACTGGCCTCCCAAACTAAATCCTCGATATTTTGCTCTTACATTGGAGCTGAGGTTTCATGATCATGCTTAGCATGACAACCCAAAGAAAGGAACCGATAGCGGGACTATTTTCTTTGGAAGACATTTCTTATGTTAAACAGTAATATAACATATCTCTCTGCGTACCTTTGTTTATAAAACCGTATGGCCATATTGCCTTGTTTGTCGTAAATCTTTGCCCTCATAAAGGCTTTATAAAGTAGGACAAACACTCCTCGGCTACTGGCCGAGGAGGTGGAAGCCGATGGTCGATCAACAAAGTTTTGTACAATGCGGATCCGAGCATTAATGACGTAAAGTACTTGGATACATAGAGTCATTACATATAATTTGTGATTTTACTATGGATATCGATCCTTAATTCGGCCACCCGTGCCCGCATTAAGGCTCGGGGGCTACTGGGCTTCGGGCTTATTATTTACAAATATTAATTGGGCACATCGATCCCCTAATCTGGTGTTGCCACCCGACCAGTGTCTCGGGGGCTACTGTATTGCCTGTCCAATGCATAAAATTTTAAGTGTAATACAGTTTCCGAGGAGATTATGATCCTCAGGTTGGTCGGCCGCACCCAACCTGAATCTCGAGGACTGAGCACGCCGCTTTTTGTGTCCCGAAGTATTCTGCCGAGCTAGGACTTGATCCTCAGGCCGATTTTGCAAATCGACCTGAGTCTCAGCGGCTACTGGGATCAGCGGTCTTACTTTATCCTTCAAGTGCATCTCAGGTTTTAAACCGGTACACACCTTGAGGGCTACTGGCTATATATCTCGGCAGAGAATAAATTGCACCAATCAAAAATATTGACAAAAAATTGGCCCACAGTCGGGGTGGATGCACCACCTCGGAAGCAGTCCGGCATAAAGCTCAGGCGCTAGTGGCTGGCTCCATAGAGGGCATTTCCAGCATTAAGCTCGGCTAAACTCCTTCAACTTTTTTGAACCATGGTGATATGACACCTCAGATATAGTCCGGCGTTGGAGCCCGGATACAGTCCGGTGTTGGAGTTTGGACATAGTCCGGCGTTGGAGCTTGGATACATTCCGGCGTTGGAGCTCGGAAAGCGGTCCGGCGTTGGTGCTCGGCTGCAAAAGATACGTCGAATGTAGTCCGGCGTTGGAGCTCGGACACAAGAGGACTCTGCCGCCCGGGAACAACTTCAAACCCGAGGTGTGGCATAAAAGTAACAAGGCATTGATAAAGGCCAAAGACTTAAAGGGATCCTCAGATACCCGACGTGTGAGATCTTCGGATTTAGCTCGGCAATCCTCAAGATAGAAGATGGGAAGATTTGTTGAACCAGTTTTCAAGACCGACGACCGAAGACAAAGAACAGTTCGGAAGAATCGAGGAGTTTCCCCAACTTGAAGACCGGTTCAGGGGGCTACTGACGGTGTCCTGGACTAGGGGGTACTCACCACGTCGTCTCCCGCTCAGTTAGATTGGGCCGAGGGCCCCCATGGCCGTATACTCATGGGCCAGTTTGGACAGCTGCCGCATACACGGAAGATTCCACAAGACTTGGTGATCAAGAAAAGGACTCCTCCCCGCCGGCGTATTCGGCTAGGACTCTTGTTATCCTAGGCCTCTGGTGCACTATATAAACTGAGGCCAGGCTAGTCGATAGACCGCATACAACAATCATACCATAGGCTAGCTTCTAGGGTTTAGCCTCTCCGATCTCGTGGTAGATCAACTCTTGTAATACTCATATCATCAATATCAATCAAGCAGGACATAGGGTATTACCTCCATCAAGTGGGCCCGAACATGGGTAAACATTGTGTTCCCTGCCTCCTGTTACCATCGATTCTAGACGCACAGTTCGGGACCCCCTACCCGAGATCCGCCGGTTTTGACACCGACACTAACTTTCCCAAAAGTCATCATTCATCACTGGTGTGGTGCAGCCAATGTCCACATCTTCATCTTCCATTTCTTCAACGCCAGCCTCTTCAGCTGTGAACTGAGGGATAGGCGAGGAAACAACTAGTGTTGAAGGGATTTGATCTGCTTCAATTTCTTCATCCATCTCCTCTGACGAAGCAGCAAAAGGATTTTCTTCATTAGATCCGCTAGGGATCACATATTCTTCATCAAAATGAACAAGGTCCTTTGATGGCATGGTTGAGATCGGAACATCATCAATGGGATTTTCGAACAAACTTGTCATAGACTTCATTTTCTTTGAAGCTTAAGAATCTGAAGTAGCTGATGCCTTCCTTTTCTTCACAGTTGCATGCTTTGCAGCCTTGGTCTTCTTCACATATGATGCAGATGGAAGGATCGGAGTTGGTGTAGGCGCAGGAGGAGCAAAGGAATCTGGTTGATTTTCTTCAGGCACAACTGATGCAGTTGCCCTGACATCTTCATTTTCTTCAGGCGCACCACTAGTGGATGCCCTGGCAATTTCTTCAGCGGCTGGAATGCAGTCATCAGCCCTGGAACTCACATTTTCTTCAGCAGCCTGAAAGTCATCAGCAGTGCTGGCATGTTCTGCAGTTGGCTGAGCAGATGCTTCAGCCTGAGGAATTTCCTGTTGCGATGGAGCTGCAACATTTGAGGTGAACTTCTCAGACAGTTTAACAAACCTGACCTTGGCTCCTTGCCAATCGGCATAGTAGGCTTTGAAGTCATCGCTGAGGGTTTTGATTTCAGACTGGATTTTTACAAGTTCATCAGTTGTCATAGTGACAATGTTGTTCTTCAGAAATTTCTCCTTCTTATATTGCGCTTTCTTGATCTGCCTGGCCTTCTCATATTTCCATTTCTTCTTGGATGAAATGGGTCAGCATGTGACTTTGGCCAGGAGTCAACTTGAAATCAGCCATAGGAGTGTTTGGGTCCTTGTGCCAGAGATTAATATAGTCGAGGATCAACCTTGGATCCAAAAGTAGTGGCACATTTGTGCCTTTGGCTCTAGCGGCCCTGACTTGCCTATCTCTGATGATCTCAGCAAGTTCTTCATCATCAGCTTCGTCTTCTTCAGATGGCACTTGGAAGGCGACCTGCTTCTTCTGAGGACTAGGGTGAGGACCTCCTCCAGCAGTGGCCTTTGTCTTCAGCAGAGAGGGTCCCGTTGAAGAATTGGGTGCAACTGAGGAACTAGCTGATGCTCCTGAGGCAATAGAGATGCCTGTAGTCCTTTGGCACGTGGCAATATGCACAGGTGTAGAGGACTTTGTTGGAGCAGCTGAGGACTTTGGAGGAGCTGCTGAGGACTTTTGAGGAGCTGCTGAGGACTTTTGAGGAGCTGAGGATTTTGGAGGAGCAGGAGCAGCATGAGGATTGGCCTTGAGGGCTTTGAAGATTTTGGCCGTGAGGACATTGCTGAGTAACTTGGCCTTGAGGGCACTAAAGGTGAAGCACTTGGCTTACGTGCAGGCTTCTTTGCCATAGATTTCTTCGGCTTGACAGAGGCCTCAGTGGCAGCAGCAGCAGCAGAGTCTTCATTGAATTTCCTCACTGCTTATTTTGCTTGTTTGGCCAACTTGGCCTGGCGCTTGGCCCATTCTTCAGGAAAGTCCTCACCGCGCTTGACGCTGGTGGGATCCGCTTCTTAGCCAGGTGCCAATGGAGGTCTTGAGCATGGAGGGGTAACAACGAATTTCTTCATGTATTTGGGAGTAACATATCTGTACTCCCTCCACTCTCTAGCCCATCTCCTCTCTATCTTCTGAATGCGCACCTTGCGCTGATTTTTATCTTCCTCAGGAGGTGTGCAGTACCCAACATAGATGTCATCAGGGATTTCAAACGATGTGTTGACCTCTGGCTTCTTTCCTCCTTTCTGGGGCTTCATACCGTCAGCCATTTTCTTCAGTCGAGGAATTTGAACAATCAAATTCTCTGAAGAAGTATGCAATTTTTCTTCGAGGAACGCTGCAAATGAGTTAAGTTGATGAGAACCTAGTGATTCAGCAGCAGACATGAGTACCTATGAACAGAGTATAGTTGCGAGGAATTTGGAGAGGTCATATGCGTTCTCAAAAGGTTTTGTAAAAAGAACAAGTTTGAGGAATTTGACCAGACGAGTCTTGAAGAATTTCACTGAGCGTTCTTAGTCTTAGGTTCCACAGTTGTACAGATCAGAAATCCGCACAATTGAGGAATCTTGAAGAGAAATTTGCAGCTTAGAGAAATGAATCAAGAACAAATGACATGTGAGGTGTTTAGTGTGTGAAGATTTGAAGAAAAACACCTTTGAAGATTTTGTAGATAGTCATTTGAATCACAGAGGGTAGTAAAAGTATCTTTTAATTACCCTGAACGAAGAACACGATGAACTGTGAGGTGGAGAAGTGAAGTTCGTTTGTGCAAATCTTCCACGCCCTAACTCGGTGGAGGACGACGGCTACGGCGGAGGACGACGGCTACGGCGGCGGCGGAGTGAAGATTTCCACGGCCGGCGCGAGTACGATGGCGACGAGGTAGAGGCAGTGAAGCTCTTCCTCACCGGTGACGATGAAGTAGTGGCGGCGCTAGGGTTTGAGAAGCTCAAGCTGGAAAGAGGTCGAGTGGAGTAAAGGAAGTGAGGAAGGAGAAGGGGGTATTTATAGCCACGGTGAAAAACTGTTCGCCCGAAGAAATTGGAGGAACGTGCCCCTGACCCTTCTCATTCGCTTGACATGTGTCACCCATGTACTGAGAAGTGGAGATCGTGTTAGATCGTGGGTGAATAGATAAGTATTTCGTGGGATGCGGAACGGTTTAAGCGGCAAAGCCGAAAATTTGGATAACATAAGTTTTAACATTCCATTCGCAAATTCTTCACCTGACAAGGACACAGTGAAGATTTTGAACGAGTTTCAAATAGAACTCACATGAAGAATTTGTGAATATATTGGGTTGAGTTTAGCATAGAGGGGGAAGGGTCCGATCACATTCACTTAGCAGAAAAAACAACTTGAAGAAATAGCAATAAGTGAATGATGTAGAGGACATAACCTTATATATATAGCCAATGAAGAAAAACAACGAAAACGGTGAAGACAATGCAAAGTTGAAGAAAATGAACAACTGAGGAATTTCAACTTTTGGTGGTGGCGAGACCCACCGTATACGAATGATGATTTCAGACACCGCGTACAATTTGTCGTAGGGTTCTGAGAATCACATTTTTCATTAATTTCTTCACACTTAGAGTGTTATTTTTCATTGATTGAAGAAAAACGTTTCTTCATGCGTTGCATATCTAAGTCATCAATTTTGCATAAGTGTTAGGATGAGTGTCCTTTTCAGAGAACATTCGAAGATTCTAGGATATTTAGCTCACACCGCAACTTGCTAAATCTCTTCTCATCCAAGGGCTTTGTGAAGATATCGGTTGTCTATTCTTCAGTCTTCACATGCTCAATAGAAATCTCGCCCTTCAACACATGATCACGAAGAAAATGATGACTAATCTGAATGTGCTTTGTCTTCGAGTGCTGAACTGGTTGTGAGCAATCTTGATGGCACTCTCATTGTCACAGAAGAGAGGCACATTCTTCATGTTGACGCCGTAGTCCTTGAGAGTGCTTCATCCATAGCAATTGATCATAGCAAGAACCAGCGGCAATGTACTCAGCTTCAATAGTAGATAGTGATACGCAGTTCTATTTCTTCGAGGACCAACAGACCAAAGATCGTCCGAGGAAATGACATGTACCAAATGTTGACTTGCGGTCCGCACGATCACTAGCATAGTTAGAGTCAGAATATCCGATGAGATAAAAAGCCGAGCCCTTGTGGTACCATAATCCAAGTGTTGGTGTGTGAGATAGATATCGAAGAATATGCTTCACAACCTTATGGTGTGATTCCTTCGGTGTAGCTTGAAATCGGGCACACATGCAAACACTAAGCATTATATCTGGCCTAGATGCACATAAGTACAATAAAGAACCAATCATGGAGCGGTATACCTTATGATCAAAGTCAATACCATTTTCATCACTGCAAAGATGGCCATTTGTGGGCATAGGAATTTTGACGCCTTTGCAATCTTGCATGCCGAATTTCCTTAGTACATCCTTGAGGTATTTCTCCTGAGATATGAATATGCCATTGCATTGTTAATGAATTTGAATACCTAAGAAGAATTTCAATTCTCCCATCATAGACATTTGATATTATTCACTCATCATATAGGCAAATTCATCACTATAATGTTGGTCGGTACAGCCAAAGATAATATCATCAACATATATTTGGCACACAAACAATTCACCATCATAAGATTTAGTGAAAAGAGTAGGGTCGAGTGAACCGGGTTTGAAGCCTTTCTTCATAAGGAATTCCTTCAAAGAATCATACCACGCCCGTGGGGCCTGCTTGAGGCCATAGAGGGCCTTATTGAGTCTGAAGACTTTGTCAGGATTCTTTGGATCTTCAAAACCTGGGGGTTGAGCAACATATACTTCTTACTCAAGCTTACCATTGAGGAATGCACTTTTCACATCCATTTGATATAAAGTGATATCATGATGGTTAGCATAAGCAAGTAATATGCGAATAGCCTCAAGTCTAGCAACATGTGCAAAAGTTTCATAGAAATCAATTCCTTCAACCTGTGTGTAGCCTTGAGCTACAAGCCGTGCCTTATTCCTTACCACAAGGCCATTTTCGTCTTGCTTTTTGCGATAGATCCACTTTGTGCCAATGATATTGTGCTTGCGAGGATCTGGACGTTTGACCAGTTCCCAGACATTGTTGAGCTCGAACTGATGTAATTCTTCTTGCATGGCCTGAATCCACTCAGGCTTCAGAAATGCTTCATCTACCTTAGTGGGCTCTATGATAGAGACAAAAGCATAGTGCCCACAAAAGTTAGATAAATGAGAAGCTTTTGAGCGTGTGAGAGGACCTAGCACTTTAATGTCATTGATGATCTTTTCAACTTGCACTTCTTTTGCAACGCGAGGATGAGCTGGTTGTCGTTGAGGAATTTGATCAGCATTTTCTTCAGCACAATTTTCTTCAGTATTTTCCTCAGGTGCATTAGCTCGACGTTCTTCATGTTCTGGAATGAATTCTTCGAGCAGATTCTTCAGTAGGAATGACATCCTCAGTAGCCTTGAACTTGATAGTTTTCTCAGGTGCTGGTTCATCTATCACAGTAGGTAGGTGCTCTCTTTGCGAGCCATTAGTTTCATCGAACCGCACATCTACAGTTTCAACAACCTTGTGAAGAATGTTGTTGAAGACTTTGTAGGTGTGCGAGTTCTTTCCGTAACCAAGCATAAAACCTTCATGTGCTTTCGGTGCAAATTTTGAGTTGTGATGAGGATCTCTAATCCAACATTTAGCACCGAAGACTTTGAAATAACTTACATTGGGTTTCTTATCAGTGAGGAGTTCATAGGCAGTCTTCTTGAAGAATTTGTGAAGATATACTCTGTTGATGATGTGGCACACAGTATCAATTGCCTCAATCCAGAAACGACGAGGCGTTTTGTATTCATCAAGCATAGTGCGAGCCATCTCAGCAAGAGTCCCGTTCTTGCGCTCCATGACGTTGTTCTGCTGAGGAGTATAAGGAGCAGATAACTCATGAGTAATACCAAGTTCATCAATACCAGAATTCTTGAACTCAGATCCATTGTCACTTCTGATGTGCTTGATCTTCACACCAAAGTTGGTTGAAGCCCTCGAGGAAAATCGTTTGAAGACTTCCTGCAGTTCATGTTTGTAAGTAACAATGTGTACCCATGTGTATCGAGAGTAATCATCAACAATAACAAAGCCATATTGAGATGCCTCATTTGAGACTACAGAATAATGGTTAGGACCAAAGAGATCCATGTGAAGCAATTCAAATGGATGAGTGGTGGTCATGATAGTCTTCGCTGGATGCTTACGTTTGTCATCTTCCCAGCTTCACAGGCTCCGCATAAGTGATCCTTGAGGAATTTGACATTCTTGATGCCAATGACATGCTTCTTCTTTGCAAGCGTGTGCAAACTCCTCATGCCTACATGACCAAGTGGTCAATGCCAGAGCCAGCCTTCTGAAGCTTTTGCAAGTAGGCACACGGATGGTTGTGGTCCTGTAGAGAAATCAACAATATACAGGTCTCCTCTCCTAAAGCCTTCGAAGACTTTGGAATTGTCAGCTTCCATAACCACAACACAATGGTACTTTCCAAAGACAACAACCATATCAAGATCGCAAAGCATTGAGACAGACATGAGGTTTTATCCTAAGGACTCGACAAGCATGACTTTGTCCATGTGTCGATCGTTTATGATCGCAACCTTACCTAGACCCAATACCTGACTTTTCCTTTGTCAGCAAAGATGATATGCTTCAGATGCGACAGAGATAATGAAGCATCCATCAATAGATTCTTGTCACCAGTCATGTGATTTGTACATCCACTATCGAGGACCCACTCAGTGGCTTTGGGTTGATCATCCTGCAGATGAATTAGTGCAGCTTACGAACTCATATACTTCATCAGTGAAGAATATGACATCAACGCAACAGATCAATTTCATCAAGCAATAGAACAGATAAAGTAGTATGAGGACGTGAGAAATGAAAGTTCATTTCTTCATGGTTAGCCTGCGTCCTATCAGGCACACTCAGGTCTCCAGCAAATTCTTCAGACGATTACGTACGTCTGGAGACCTGACCCTGCAGAAGAGACTAGTTCTTTTTCTTCACCACCCACATCTGAAGGGGTGGCAAAGAGTTCATCACTTTGCGAGCTCCATACGAGAAAGGTGGCATAGAAGCCAGTCCATTTCGTTTCACATAAGAGGAGTTAGGATAAGCATATGAATAAGTAGATAAATTCTTCGAGGACTTATGAACATGATGATTAGAAGAATAATGCTCATATTCATAGCCCTTAGCTCTTTCCTGCAAAATAGAGTTGTTAGCACGATGATATTCATGTGAGGACTTTGATCCTTTTGAGGAATTTGGTCCATATGAAGAATTTGATCTAGGGTTCCTATTCTTCACAGGTGGTGTCCTGAGGACATTCACCTGAAGACTTTCAAGGAACCTTTTGGGAACCCAGATTTTCTTCATAGGGGAACCGTTCCTGCAGTTAGTGCCAACATATCTAGCAAATACTTCACCATTCTGATTTTTGAACAGTTTATAGTTGGATTCAAATGACTCATCATCAGAATGAGGAGATTCACAATCAAAAATCCAGATAAGTTAGATGGATCAACTGGAGGTCCCTTTGCAGCAACCCATGAGGTTTTCAGGTACTGCTCAGGCTTCCAATATGTACCATCAGCATTGAGTTTCCTCTCAAAGGCAATACCCTCTTTCCTAGGGTTCCTATTGAGGATCTGCTTTTTTAAGCACATCACAAAGAGTCTGATGCCTTTTGAGGCTTTTGTACATGCCTGTCATGTACAATTCCTTCAGCCCTGCATCGTCAGTGATACTAGCAGTGTCCTCAGATGAGGAATTAGTGATAGCAGAGGCATGTGAAGAATTTGAAACATTAGCAGCATTTGAACATTCTGGTGAAGAATTAGCAGTTTCACGTTCAATGCACTTCAACCATGGAGGAACAAATTCTTCTTGAGAAGCACTGATTTGTTGAGAAAGTAATGAATCACGCTCCTTCTGAAGATCTTCATAACTCACTCTTAGCTTTTCAAGATCTTGCTTTCTTTGAAGAAATTCATATGAAAGCTTCTCATGATCAGATAAGAGAGTGTTATGATGACCTTGAAGAGTGTCAAACTTAGACTGAAGCCTTTGAAGACTCTCAGCCAAAGCTTTGGACTGATCCATTTCTTCTCCCAACATATCGTCGCTCTTATTTAGCATGTATTGAACTTTTTCCAAAGCTCTTTGTTGTTTAGTGGCAAGGGAAGCAAGTTTGACATAGCTGGGTCCAAATTCATCACCAGATTCATCATCACTGGATTCAGATAGATAGCATCCAGTTACCTTAGCATCTTTTGCCATAAGGCATGATGCAGAAGATGATGATTCTGATTCGAATGTCATCGCTTTGAGAGATTCCTTGAAGTCCTCAAACCAAGGATCATGACGGGTTCGATAACCTTCATAGACCTCATAGAGACGGTCCCAGATAAGCTTCGCATGATCGAGATGCATGATATTCCTGAACTGATTTTGAGACAGACAGGAGCAGATGACATCCTTCGCCGTGAGGTTGAGAAGAGTGTACTTGCGAATGTCATCAGCTTCCGCCATCTTGCACAGATCGGTCAGACCAATCTCAGTGATGGTCCACAGCTTGCTGTTCATCGCCATGAGGTGCTTCTTCATCATGGCCTGCACTTGGGATACTCGTGACCGTCAAAGATGGGGCATGACACAGTCTTCATTCCTGTGGTCGACATAACTAAAACTCCAGGCGGTTAAACCAAAATCACACAGAACAAGGGAGTACCTCGCTCTGATACCAATTGAAAGTGCGTTATATCGACTAGGGGGGTGAATAGGTGATTTTTATGAATTCTTCACTAAGGAATTTGCAGGTGAGGAAATTCCTTAGCGAAGAACTACTAGCAGCGGAATAAGTGATCAAAAGTAAACATAATATAACACAAGCATAGTCATCATGATGAAATGAAGACAGGCACAGAGTACAGAAAGCGTAAGCACGGGATAACACAAGATGAAGACAAACTGACTGAAGAAATTGAACTGAGGAAATTGAGAAAGTCTTCAGTCAAAGTCTTCAAACACAGATACGAACAAGCACTCAACACAGTTATGAGGAAATGAAAGAGTTGAGGAAATAGAACCAGTGAGCTTGGTGAAGACAATGATTTGGTAGACCAGTTCCAACTGCTGTCTCAGTTGTACATCTGGTTGGAGCGGCTAGGTATTTAAACCTGAGGACACACAGTCCCGGACACACAGTCCTCACCGTATTCTCCTTGAGGTAAGGTCACACAGACCTCGCCCAATCACTCGTGGTAAGTCTTCAGGTGACTTCCGAACCTTCACAAACTTGGTCACTCGGCGATCCATAATTCCTCTTGGATGCTCTAGAACTTGACGCCTAACCGTCTGGAAGAAGCACAGTCTTCAAAGGTAACAAGCGTCGGATCCATGCATGATCAATCTCTTCAGTGATGCTCAATCACTTGGGGTTTGTAGGTGTTTGGGTTTGGGTTTTCCTCACTTGATGATTTTCGTTGAAAGTCCTCGGAGGATGGGATGCTCTCAAATGACAAGTGTCAGTTTCTCTCGGAGCAGCCAACCAGCCAGTGGTTGTAGGGGGCGGCTATTTATAGCCTAGGGAGCAGCCCGACATGATAATACATAAATGCCCTTCATGATATGACCGTTAGGTGGGTAGATATTCTGGGACAGCTGGCGCATAGCACAACAACAGTCAGAATTGTGAGAATCAAATTCCTCAGGGCTATCATGTTCCTCACTATGTAGGCAATCCGCACTGGTGAATTCCTAACTCCTTAGTCAGAACAAATTCCTTAGAGACCAGAAGAACTTCGTCTCTGTCACTGAAGAATATGAGTGAACTGTATGAGATTTCCAATGGCTTCACTCGAAGGGATGGGTAGGTGTAGGATTTTGAGTTGAGCATCACATGGAAATTTTTCCTTAGTATTTCCTCGACCCCCTTTAACAGTACGGTGTTTCCTATGACTCAAGAAAGTGAAAATGAAACTACAAAAACAAAAGTCTTCACGCTTCATGTTCCTCAAATGAATACCAAGTCCTCAAGGTCACACCAATTTATTCACTTTCAGAGTCTTCGGAAAGTGTTCAGAAATTCAAAGTCTTCAGTCCAAGAACTTCATTTTTAGAGGTCGACTTTCTCTGTAAATATCAAACTCCTCATAGACTTATAGACATGTGTACACTCACAAATGCATTAGTCCCTTAACCTATAAGTCTTCAATACACCAAAATCTCTAAGGGGCACTAGATGCACTTACAGGAGCGTGTGCATGTGGTTCAACTTTGAATTATGCACATAAATGCATTGAAAACTCAGTTAATGGATAAAAATGTCCAAACGAACCTCGAAAAATCCCAAAAATTGGCACGACACTCCTGTTGTTCTATGTTGACACTAGAAATTTTTTGAAAGAACTAAGAGGCAATGGATATCGTTTCATCCCCAAAGGTGGGATGTTCCCTATCGAAACCATCATGCTTGTTGTGAGAAGCTCTGGTTTGTGAGAATCATATACCCGAACCTACCCCAAATGGGACAATTTTTTTAACATGGCATGTTGACGCCGCTCCATCATAGCATGCCAAGTTTCATAAATTTCAGACGAGTTTTGGATTTACTAGAATTTACAAACCAGGCATCTCAACATTTTGCCGGCAATCAACAGTGCCATGGTGTTTGAATTTTATTCTCATCTCTTGCATGGGACCTAGAAATTCACCCAAGGACACACATGTGCTTTTTCAACCAACTTTGGTGCATTGGAGCATGTGCTTGTAGTTCAAATTTGAATTATGCACATAAAATGCCTAGAAAACCCAGTTAATGCATAATAATGTCCAAACGAACCCAAAAAATCACAAAAATTGACACAACACTCCTGTTGTTCTATGTTGACATTAGAAATTTTTTGAAAGCAATAAGAGGCAATGGATATTGTTTCATCCCCAAAGGTGGGACGTTCCCTATCAAAACCATCATGCTTGTTGTGAGAAGCTTATACCCGAACCTGCCCCAAATGGGACAAATTTTTTACCACGGCATGTTGATGCCGCTCCAAGATAGCATGCCAAGTTTCATGAACTTCATACGAGTTTTGGATTTACTAGAATTTTAAAACCAGGTAACTCAACGTTTTGCTGGCAATCAACAGTGCCCTGGTGTTTTAAATTTATTCCCATCTCTTGCATGGGACCTAGAAATTCACCCAAGGACACACATGTGATTTTTCAACCAACTTTAGTGCATTGGAGCATGTGCTTGCAGTTCAAATTTGAATTATGCACATAAAATGCCTAGAAACCCAGTTAATGTATAAAAAAGGCCAAACGAACCCCGAAAAATTCCAAGATTGAACACAACACTCATGTTGTTCTATGTTGACTCTAGAAATTTTTTGAAAGCAATAAGAGGCAACGGATATCGTCCCGTCCCCAAAGGTGGTACGTTCCCTATCGAAACCATCATGCTTGTTGTGAGAAGCTCTAGTTTGTGAGAAGCTTATACTCGAACCTGCCCCAAATGGGACAAAATTTTCACCACGGCACGTTGATGCCGCTCCATGATAGCATGCCAAGTTTCATGAATTTCGGACGAGTTTTGGATTTACTAGAATTTAAAAACCAGGCATCTCAACATTTTATCGGCAATCAACAGTACCATGGTGTTTGAATTTCATTCCCATCTCTTGCATGGGACCTAGAAATTCACCCAAGGACACCCATGTGATTTTTCAACCAACTTTGGTGCATTGGAGCATGTGTTTGTAGTTCAAATTTGAATTATGCACCTAAAATGCCTAGAAAACCCAGTTAATGTATAAAAAGGCCAAACGAACCCCAAAAATTCCAAGATTGAACGTAACACTCTTGTTGCTCTATGTTGACACTAGAAATTTTTTGAAAGTAATAAGAGGGAACGGATATCGTCCTGTCCCCAAAGGTGGTACGTTCCCTATCGAAACCATCATGCTTGTTGTGAGAACCTCTGGTTTGTGAGAAGCTTATACCCAAACCTGCCCCAAATGGGACAAAATTTTCACCACGGCATGTTGATGCCGCTCCATGATAGCATGCCAAGCTTCATGAATTTCAGACGAGTTTTGGATTTACTAGAAGTTAAAAACCAGGTATCTCAACATTTTGCCGGCAATCAACAGTGCCCTGGTGTTTGAAATTCATTCTCATCTCTTGCATGGGACCTAGAGATTCACCCAAGGACACACATGTGATTTTTCAACCAACTTTAGTGCATTGGAGCATGTGCTTGTAGTTCAAATTTGAATTATGCACATAAAATGCCTAGAAAACCTAGTTAGTGTATAAAAAGGCCGAACAAACCCCGAAAAATACATTCCCATTTCTTGCAGTGGACCTAAGCATGCACTCAAGGACACATATTTGATTTTTCAACCAATTTGTATGCACTGGAGCAAGTGCATGTAGTTTAATTTTGAATTGTGCACCTGAAATGGCTAGAAAACCAGTTTAATGTATAAAATGTCCAAACGAACCCTGAATAATTCCAATTATTTTACAACACACATATAGTTGCTTGTTCAGTTCAGATAGAAGGTCTAGCAATTTAAACATCATCCATTGCCGCTGTGACACCATTTTGTAATTCAAATCAACTAGATCCCACATAGTTTATTATCACCAACCGTGTGAGATGTAGTACAAAATATCTTGGAGCATCGTCGGTGTATAGTACGCCTATGGCTTACGCGAGAAGGTGCGTCAGTTACAGTCCATAGCTGGTGTGTCAAGCACACTAGCTCGCTCCCCAAAAACTCCCGCCTCTGCATCCCTCGCAATCTCGAAAATATCTACCGCCTGGAAGGTTTTAATGTTTGATAGCACACGATTAGTATGTGTGGACTATGTGCGATGTTTGTTACTCCCGCTCTGCTTCAGTCCATTGATTTAAATTTTCAGTAGCCCCGGCATTTTACTCCCTCCTCTACATCCCTTGCAATCTCAAAAATATCTGCTCACCCTTGATCCAAATTTTCAGTAGCCCCGCCTTATTACTCCCGCCTTGTAAAATTTTCAGTTACCGCAGTATTTCCTCAACCTCCGCTCACACAGACACACACAACCCTCAAAACCATTGGTAGGTCGCCGACATCGCCAGCGCCTCCATCCTCAACCTCTGCCTGTGTGCCGGGGAGCTCGAGGAGCCAATGGCCAAAAAGAGGTTTATCACGGCCTTTTCGCCCAACGCTGGTGAGGTGGCCGCTGAGGTGTCCCCGTCGTTCTTCACGGGCTCGATCCGCCGTCGCTGGTCCCCCGATCCGCCCGACGCCGCGCCCCTATGCCGGTTCGAGGACTTCCCCGTCCTCCCCCGGACCCGGTAGCCGACGAAGTCCTACCTCGGGGTCCAGCAGCGGCGGTGGGGGACGTGGGTCGCCAAGATTACAAATCGAGAGACCCACACCCACCGGTGGCTCGGTAGCTTCCACAAGGCTGAGCTCACGGCCATGGAGTACGACCGCTGGCAGGTCCGCTACCATGGCGTGGCGGCTAGGCTCAATTTCCCCTTCGGCACACATCCGGTCCACCTCGTTCCGCCGGAGCCAGGGGTGGTGAGCTCGGCTATGGCACAGGAGGACCGCGGGGCATGGGAGCGCCTCGATGCCGAGGCCGCCGTCGAGGCCTAAATGCAAGAGCTCCGCCGGTGAGGGAGTCCTGGACTAAGGGGTCCTCGCGTGTCCGGCCTGTTGGACATGGGCCGGACTAATGGGCTATGAAGATACAAGACCGAAGAGTCTCTCACTCGTGTCCGGATGGGACTCTGCTTGGCATGGATGGCAAGCTTGGCGTTCAGATATGAAGATTCCTTTCTCTATAACCGACTTTGTACAACCCTAGTTCCCTCCGGCGTCTATATAAACCGGAGGGTTTAGTCCATGGGGATAACCATAATCATATAGGCTAGACTTCTAGGGTTTTAGCCATTACGATCTCGTGGTAGATCAACTCTTGTAACCCCCATACTCATCAATATTAATCAAGCAGGACGTAGGGTATTACCTCCATTAAGAGGGCCCGAACCTGGGTAAAACTTCGTGTCCCTTGTCTCCTGTTACCATCAACCTCAGACGCACAGTTCGGGACCCCCTACCGGAGATTCGCCGGTTTTGACACCGACATTGGTGCTTTCATTGAGAGTTCCATTGTGACGTCAAAGACAGGATTGATGGCTCGCCTTGTTATCAAGGACAGCATCACCTCCGGAGGAGCCCTGGCCTCAGGCCAAACCCTCCGGCTGGGCGGCTTCACCATGACCGCCCGTACGGCCGTTGAGCCGACAATGACTTCTAGGGTCATTGAAAATCACCTCCTTGTTGACTCCGAATACTCGAAACGGATGGATCCGACGGAGTTGTTGTCTTCAAACGAACTCCTAGATCGCATCGCTGCCTTGGGGTCGCTACAGACTATGGTCGGATTGGGCTTAAACCCGATCAGAGAGAAATCAAATCTCCGCTGATCACCCATCAGATAGCGGTAGTAGAGGAGCAAGACAACAACTCTTCCCCTATATCAAGGATGAACTGTGTCTGGATTTCCGAGCTCGAAGAGCCGGATACCTGTCCACAGAACGAGGTGCCCTATCCTCCGAATTTAGAATCGGATGATGGTCCGGAAAAATCAGTTGATATCCCGGAGCCCGAACCATTAAGCTCGGAGATTTCTCAAACTCCGGATCCCAAATTGGGCTGGGGTTCGGATTTAAAGCCACCCACCCACCCAGACATACGCGATCTCATGTACATACAGTAGCAGTCTCAGGAAACAATCCATCACTTTTGGGCTAGATTCCTCCTTATCAAAGACAAGATTAAAGATTGCCGTGACGAAGACGCGATCTCAGCATTCTGCAATAATTGCACGGGCGTAGAAATCCTTAACGCCATCAACCACCGTCGCGTATTACATTTCGCTGACTTGGCAATTATCGTACAGAAGTACTGCAGAATGGAAAGCACCTGGAAACTCAGGCAGCTCACTAGAAACCACCGGTTTCTACTCACCCCTTTGTTCGGGCAAAAAGGATGCATCCTCGCGGGGCATCCGAACCAATAGTAAGGAAATCTAAGCCCATTACGGGGCGCAGAACCATTCTGGAGGGATGGCTCGATCGTCCATGCAAAATACACACAACACCAGATACCATACCAACCCACAGCCTTAGAGCATGTTGGATACTCCGGCAAGTGGCCAAGAGCGGCGAGGATATCCTCACCAAAAATATCCCAGAGCAACACCCCCCGGAAGACGACTACCTCAGCGTATTGATGGTCTTCGAGACTTTCGCTTCAAACAATCGGTGCAAAAGGGCCCTCCGCGACCTCACCGAAGTCTGCCAAGTCACCGCGACTAACCCTTGGAACGGCACGGCCATAACTTTCAATAGCAGTGACGAACCAAGATTCCGGACAGTCTGGGCACTGGCCGCCTTGGTCCTCAATCCAATTGTGGATGGTTTTCGGCTCACCAAAGTGCTCATGGACGGCGGTAGCGGACTAAACCTCATCTACGAGAATACACTCAACAAAATGGAAATAGACAGGAGCCGCGTTGAGCAAAGCAGCACGACCTTCCAAGGAATTATTCCCAGTCGGGAGGCGTGGTGTGCGGGAAAAATCACACTTGACGTGGTATTCGGCACGCCAGAGAATTATCGGTCCGAAGAGATAACCTTCCAAGTGGCCCCTTTCAACAGCGGATATCACGCCCTATTGGGGCGAGATGCATTTACACGCTTCCAATCTATACCTCTTTACGGGTACATGAAGCTTAAGATGCCTGGGCCCAACGGAATCATCACTCTTACCAGTGATCCGGACATAGCACTCCACGCCGAAAACAAAACCTCATCCCTGGCCCTCAAGGCATTTTCTGAAGCCCTCGCGGCCGAAGAGTTAACCGCGCTGTGCTCCACTGTGGATAGGGATGACGTAATCCTGGCAAGTGACCCAAATCCACCTCCTTTAAACCAGCAGATGAAATAGTCAAATTTCAAGTCCACCCAACGGACCCCAAGAAGACAACATCCATCGGGGCTCAGCTCGACCCAATGGTTGACGCCGCGCTACGAGAGTTCCTGCGCGAGAAATGGGACATATTCGCCTGGCGCCCTTCTGACATGCTAGGAATCCCACGCAGGTTGGCCGAACACAGTCTCAACATACTAAAGGGATATAAACTGGTCAAGCAAACACTGCGTGCTTTTCCGAACCCAAACGACAAGCTATGGGGGAGGAGCTAGCCAAGTTAATTGAGGCTGGATTTATCAGAGAAATTAAACATCCGGACTGGCTAGCAAACCTGGTGATGGTTCCAAAAAAGGATAAATCATGGTGCCTATGCATCGATTTCAAGGACCTCAACAAGGCCTGCCCTAAGGATCCCTTCCCCCTCCCTCGCATCGACCAGATTATTGATGCTACCACAGGACACGACTCACTATGTTTCCTCGACGCATACTTCGGATACCATCAAATCAAAATGAAGGAATCCAATCAAGACACAACGACATTCATCACCCCATACATGCATTTCTGCTTCAACACTATGCCCTTCGGACTTAAAAACGCCGGCGCCACCTACCAACGCATGATTCAAACATGCCTGGAGAAGCAAATTGGCAAGACAGTGGAGGCATATGTGGAAAACATCATCATCCAAACTAAACACGTCGAGTCGTTAATAGACGACTTGCATCTCACATTCGACAATCTCCGGACATATGACATTAAGCTCAATCCAGAAAAGTGTGTTTTCGACGTTTCCGCCGGAAAGTTGCTAGGCTTCATCGTTTCCAATAGAGGAATTGAGGCAAATCCAGCCAAAATCCGAGCTTTGTCACAATTGGCTATGCCAACCGACCTTAAACAAGTCCAATAACTAGCCAGCTGCGTGGCAGCTTTTAGCCGCCTTATCTCCAGACTAGGAGAGAAAGCATTGCCACTTTATCACCTTCTCCGACGTTCCAACCACTTCGAGTGGACGTAAGCAGCAACAGCCAGACTGGAGGAAATAAAGGCTCTTTTAGCGAGCGACCCAATCCTGGCCGCACCAACCGTCGGCGAACCGATGTTATTATACATCTCTACAACACACCAGGTGATGAGCGCAGTGCTCGTCGTTGAGCGAGAGGAGGACGGACACCAGTTCCCACTCCAGAAACCGGTATGCTACATATCCACTATCCTCACACCATGCAAATCCCGGTACTGTCATTACCAAAAGATAGCATATGCGGTATTCATGGCATCCCGGAAGCTACGACAATACTTCCAAGAGTGTTCGATTACAGTAGCTTCCGAAGTACCAATCAATGATATAATAAATAACTGGGACGCTATGGGTCGAATTGCCAAGTGGGCTATTGAGCTCTTACCATTTCACATAACATACAGACCACGCCGGGCCATTAAATCCCAGGTATTGGCCGACTTCGTCGCCGAATGGACAGAGGCCAAACTCCCTAAAGAGTACGGCACATATTCCAACTGGGTCATGTACTTTGATGGCTCTAAAATGCTGGCTGGTTTAGGAGGAGGCGTCGTTTTAACGTCCCCCACTAGAGACACAGTCCAGTATGTACTCCAAATATTATACACAGACTCCAACAACGCAGCTGAATACGAGGACTTATTGCACGGTCTCCGGATGGCTACCTCCATGAGCATACAACGCCTAGAGGTGCGTGGGGATTCAAATCTTGCAATATCCCAAATAAATGGAGACTTCGATGCCAAGGATCCAAAGATGGCGGACTATCGTAACGCCGTACTCAAGATATCAGCTTGGTTCGAGGGACTCGAGTTTCATCATGTGGCTCGAGAAAGTAATCAAGCGGCAGACGTCCTTGCTCGCATGGGTGCCAAGCGCGACCCCGTCCCGCCTAACATCTTTTTGGAAAGGCTTTTCAAGCCATTCATGGTGTGGCAGGATGAGAGTGGCAACACTAGCCCGGATCCGACAATACCCACAGATTCCGAACACAATACCGATATCATCGGGGGCTCAGCCACCGAAATAACACCCTCGGACCATCTAATAATGGTAGTAATTACCACATGGACCGAACTGTTCCTGGCCTACCTTAATAGGCGAGAGCTCCCTGCAGACCAGAATGAGGCTCGCTACATCGTTCGGCCCTTGAAATCCTACAAGGTCCATGACGGAGAGCTCTACAAGAAAAGTGCTACCGGAGTCCTTCAAAGACGTATCTCCGAAGAAGAAGAAGGACAACAACTCCTGGCTGAAATTCATGCTGGCCTCGGTGGTCACCACGCCGCGGCCCGGGCCCTTGTAAGTAAGGCCTTACATACAGGTTTCTTCTGGCCTACGGCCCGAGCAGACGCACAAGACTTGGTCCAACGTTGTGCCGGATGCCAGCTCTTTGCCAATCAAAGCCATATGCCCCCTACTGCACTTCAAACAGTCCCCATTACTTGGCCTTTTGCGGTCTGGGGGATTCATATGGTGGGACCCCTTAAAGGAGGGAGCCATAAGAAAAAACATCTACTAGTCATGGTAGATAAATTCACTAAGTGGATAGAGGACAAACCAGTGAAAACGGCTGAAGTTGGACCAGTGATAGACTTTATATCCAGTGTTGTGCACCATTATGGTGTCCCACACAACATCATCATCGATAACGGCTCCAATTTCACAGCCAATGAAGTGAAATCCTGGTGTGCTAAATTGGGTATTAAACTCAATTACGCCTCGGTCTATCATCCACAAACAAATGGTCAAGTCGAGCGAGCTAATGGTCTTATCATGAGCGGCATTAAGCCTAGACTAGTGCGGTCTTTGAAAGAATCAGACAAGCACTGGGTTGAGGAGCTCGACTCCGTACTCTGGGGGCTGCGGACCATGCCCAGTCGCACTACCGGATTTACACCCTTCTTCATGGTGTACGGCGCAGAGGTTGTGTTGCCCTGCGACATTATTCATGACTCACCTCGAGTGCACATGTACGAAGAGAGAGAGGCCGAGCTTGATCGGCAGAACGGCTTAGATGCCCTGGAGGAGGAGCGCGACGTCGCAAAAGTCCGTCCGCATTTTATCAACAACAGGCTTGCAGATATCAAAGCAGAGAAGTGCGGGCCAAGACATATAACGTTGGCGAACTTGTTCAACGCTTACCAGAGAAGAAAAAGGACAAACTCAAGCCCAAGCGGGAGGGTCCCTTCATCATAGATTAAGTTCTCACTGGAGGAGCATACCGCCTGCGTGATGCATCGGACAATCGCTTAGAGCCGAACCCATGGAATGCCACCAGACTCCGAAGATTCTACGCCTAGAGCCGGACTCTTTGTTCGTCCCCTTCTCCCTTTGTTTCCATTATTTTCTTTTCCTCTCTTTAACTTTTCGTTTAGCTCTTTAGCTCTTGTGCGGCCACAGATGTACACATCCTTAAATGTATACACTCATAATACCCGGGGGCTTCTTTCACAGAAGCTTATTATTATTTTCCGAGCATCAAGCTGTAAACACATATGTGTCCTCTTCCGCATATGTACCTTTTCTTTGCTATTGTATGCATCGTTATGACTTAAGTTTTGGCCAAGCTAGGTTGCCTGGCTCCTGTGCTTATGTCGTACGTTCTTGTTTGTTCGGCTAGGGCATAAAGGGAGCACCTCTGCGATTGTTACTACCGGGTAAACCCGGGCATGGGCAGCCCGGCCCGATGACCCGGCCCGAGCTCGGCCCGAAAAACCCGGGCCGGGCCGGGCCGGGCTTGACATTCGGGCCGGGCTCGGGCTTTGTTTTGGAGCCCGAAAGATAGTTCGGGCCGGGCTCGGGCTTCACTTTTCCTGTATTTTGGGCCGGGCTTTCGGGCTTCGGGCCGGGCTTGCACGTGCGCGTACTAGAAAATAGCATTCGGGCCGGGCTTTCGGGCTTCGGGCTTGACTTCGGGCCGGGCTCGGGCTTGAAAATATGGAGTATTTCGGGCTTCAGGCTGGGCTCGGGCTTGAGAAATGAAGGTCGGGCTTTTACAAGCCCGGCCCGAAACCCGGCCCGGCCCGACGTTTGCGCAGGTTTACTACCGGGTCATCCGGACGTGTACCTCAGACTGGGTGAAGCCGAAAGCTAGCGTTCTTAAGGGAATATTCGGTCGGCGGACTAAAGACGTGTTACATTCATTACACTATGAACCCCCAGACATGCATACTAACGCATATATGTCTCCTTGGAAGATATGCATACTAACGCATATTCGCCCAGGGAAAGGAATCCTTAACAGAACTATTCTCCTTGGAAGATGTTTCTTACAATTACAACATAATATAACATAGCTAGCCGGATACAACTTGTCTGTTCAAGCAACTATGACCCCTACACCTGGTTTCCACGCATGCCCCGGTTTATATTACTAAGCGGGTATTCGGAAACACTCCGAGCCTTCGGGTCCAGAGGTCGAAGTGAAAAGGTCTGCCATGATAATCTTTTACAATATAGCTAGGGACAAACTTGTCAATTTAAGTACATAGTCATTTAGACTCAAAAACTTCTTCCTCTATGCCATCTAAAAGGCTGTCTAGCTTACAATCCTGTTGGGAAAATATGGCGGCTGCCTTTACTTGGTCGTATACCAAACTAATTGGAATTTCTTTTCCATCGGACCCCTTAGGTCTGACCTGGGCCATATGATTCGGATCGAGCTTGGTGTACCATGTTTTTACCATGGCCCAGGCCTCTCGGGCACCTTCTCGGCAGGCTGATATCTTCCATAAACGGAAGCGCCGCCAAGCTCCCTGGAATAGCTTCACAAGTTCCTCCATACTCCCTAGAGGAGAGTCGGACGACCAAAATGCTTTGACAACGCTCCGCATTGCTTGCCGAGCTCGCTCGTGCAATTGGGACAGCTCTTGTAGAAGGTCACTTTGAGAGTTGGACATTTCCTCTTCGGGGTGGACAGTCAACATACCTGCAGACATAAATCTGTCAGATCATTTCTTCACCGAATTACATTGATGACCCACAAGTTTAGGGGATCTATCATAGCCTTTTTGATAAGTAAGAGTGTCGAACCCAACGAGGAGCATAAGGAAATGATAAGCGGTTTTCAGCAAGGTATTTTCTGCAAGCACTGAAATTATCGGTAACAGATAGTTTTGTGATAAGGTAAATGGTAACGGGTAACAAATAGTAAAAGTAAATAAGGTGCAGCAAGATGGCCCAATCCTTTTTGTAGCAAAGGACAAGCTTGGACAAAGTCTTACATAAAGGAAAGCGCTCCCGAGGACACATGGGAATTATCGTCAAGCTAGTTTTCATCACGCTCATATGATTCGCGTTCGGAACTTTGATAATTTGACATGTGGGTGGACCGGTGCTTGGGTACTTTCCTTCCTTGGACAAGCATCCCACTTATGATTAACCACTATTGCAAGCATCCGCAACTACAATAGCAGTATTAAGGTAAACCTAACCATAGCATGAAACATATGGATCCAAATCAGCCCCTTACGAAGCAACGCATAAACTAGGGTTCAAGCTTCGGTCACTCTAGCAACCCATCATCTACTTATTACTTCCCAATGCCCTCCTCTAGTCCCAAAAAATGGTTAAGTGTCATGTAGTCGACGTTCACATGACACCACTAGAGGAAAGACAACATACATCTCATCAAAATATCGAACGAATACCAAATTCACATGACTACTTATAGCAAGACTTCTCTCATGTCGTCAGGAACAAACGTAAATACTCACAAAACATATTCATGTTCATAATAATAGGGGTATTAATATGCATAATGGATCTGAACATATGATCTTCCACCAAGTAAACCAACTAGCATCAACTACAAGGAGTAATCAACACTACTAGCAACCCACAGGTACCAGTCCGAGGCTTTGAGACAAAGATTGGATACAAGAGATGAACTAGGGTTTGAGATGAGATGGTGCTGGTGAAGATGTTGATGGATATTGACCCCCTCCCGATGAGAGGATCGTTGGTGATGACGATGGTGATGATTTCCCCCTCTGAGAAGGAAGTTTCCCCGGCAGAACAGCTCCGCCGGAGCCCTAGATTGGTTCCGCCTTGTGGTGGCGGAATTTCGTCCTGAAAGCTTGCTTATGATTTTTTCCTCGACGAAACACTCCATATAGCCAAAGATGGGCATCAGAGGGCTGGCAGGGGGCCCACGAGGCAGGGGGCGCGCCCAGGGGGGTAGGGCACGCCCCCACCCTCTTGGATAGTGGGTGGCCCCCTCTGGTACTTCTTTCGCCCAATATTTTTTATATATTCTGAAACGTGCTCCCGTGAAGTTTCAGGACTTTTGGAGATGTGCAGAATAGTCTCTAATATTTGCTCCTGTTCCAGCCCAGAATTCCAGCTGCCGACATTCCCCCTCTTCATGTAAACCTTGTAAAATAAGAGAGAATAGGCATAAGTATTGTGACATAATGTGTAATAACAGCCCATAATGCAATAAATATCAACATAAAAGCATGATGCAAAATGGACGTATCAACTCCCCCAATCTTAGACCTCGCTTGTCCTCAAGGTAAACCCGATATCGATAAATATGTCCACATGTTTAGAGATAGAGGTGTCGATAAAATAAAATACGGACATGAGGGCATCATGATCATTCTTAGAATAGCAACATATACATATATTATCATATGATCCCTTATGCTAAATAACAATTCAATCACAATTTCAAGTATGAATCATAAATTTCATTGAGAACCAACAATCTATAATCTCAGTCATTGAGGCAATTGCAATTTATCATAACATCAGAAAGAGTCAATAAGAGCTTTTCAGCAAGTCCACATACTCAACTATCATCTAGTCTTTCACAATTGCTAACACTCACGCGATATTTATGGTTATGAAGTTTTGACACAGAGAAAGATAGGGGCTTATAGTTTTGCCTACCAACCTTTTACCTCAAGGGTAATGTCAACAATAATAGTTCATGAAAACTCACATCCAATTAGCTATATATATCAGGATCTTTCCAACACATTGTGCTTGCCAAAGGATAAAATCTAAAAAGGAAAGGTGAAGATCACCATGACTCTTATATGAAGTATAAGACAAGAATAAAAGATAGCCCCTTCGCAGAGGGAAGCAGAGGTTGTCATGTGCTTTTATGGTTGGATGCACAAAATCTTAATGCGAAAGAATGTCACTTTATATTGCCACTTGTGATATGGATCTTTATTATGCAGTCCGTCGCCTTTATTTCTTCCACATCACAAGATCGTATAAAGCTTATTTTCTCCACACTAATAAATCATACATATTTAGAGAGCAATTTTTATTGCTTGCAATGATGACAACTTACTTGAAGGATCTTACTCAATCCATAGGTAGATATAGTGGACTCTCATGGCAAAACTAGGTTTAAGGATATTTGGAAGCACAAGTAGTATCTCTACTTGGCGCAAAGAATTTGGCTAGCATGAGAGGGAAAGGCAAGCTCAACATGTTGGATGATCCATGACAATATAATTTATTTCAGATGTAAGAAAACATAACCCATTACGTTGCCTTCCTTGTCCAACGTCAACTCTTTAGCATGTCATATTTTAATGAGTGCTCACAATCATAAAAGATTCTCAAGATAGTATATTTATATGTTAAAACCTCTCTTTATTTATTACTTCCTATTAATTGCAACGATGACCAAAACAATGCTTGTCAACTCTCAAAAAAATTTATTGATCATACACTTTATATGTGAAGTCATTACTCTCCATAAGATCCATATGATCTCTTTATTTCTTTTTATTCTTTCTCTTTTATTTTATTCCCTCAAGATCATAGTAAGATAATCAAGCCCTTGACTCGACACTAATCTTTATTATATATAGCTCACGGACTCGATTACATAGATGGATCATAAAGAAAAACTCAAAACTAGGTCATACTAAAACTTTATTCTACTAGATCAAGATATTACCAAAAGGATCAAACTAAGAAACATGGTAAAGATAAAGTGTGATGGTGATACGATACCGGGGCACTCCCCCAAGCTTGGCAATTGCCAAGGGGAGTGCGCATACCCATGTGCTTATGTCTCCTTCTTCTGGGGTGGTGATGTGATATTCTTGGCGATGATGCCCCTCAGGATACAATTCTCTTCCTCGAGCTTATTGAATTGTTGCATGAGGTCCATTATTTCCTTACGGAGCTTCCCCGTGACGGCTAAAGCTCCTTTCACCCAAGGATGTTGCATAGCTGCGGGAGAACAAGTACCACTCTTTTCATATTTTCATAAGAAAGAAATCTAACATTGGAAGGGATGATCGAGTTTGGAATAGCTGAGCTCTGTAGTTCCCCCATCATGAATCCAACTCGGAAATGAGAAGTAACTTCTTCATCCTCTTCCATGGCATCTATCCTTTTCAACTCAGCCTCCATCTCTTCCTCAGTTGATGGCCCAAGGTGGTCAGCATTGCTGTTTGCTCTTGGCCCCGGTGCCGGATGGGACACCCAACACTCCTCGACTGGCTCTTGAGAAGACATCTTGCTCTAAATCTGTAGCAGAAACAGCTCGAAACAAAAACAGAGGATGTTTGCGTGGTACGGTGGTCAAAACCCTTGGGAGATTATATAATGAATTTTTACTGACCAAAAGAAGTATTGTGCAAGAAAACGGAGTCCGGAGAGCACACGAGGTGCCCACGAGGCAGGGGGTAGGGCGCGTCCTCCACCCTCGCGGAAGCCTTGTGTCCTTTCCAGACTACTTCTTATTTTCCTATTTTCCTAAATATTCCAAAATGGAGAAAATTTGCCATTAGAACTGTGTTGGAGTCGGCTTACTTACCGCAGCACGTACCTATTCCTTTTCAGGGTCTGAAACATTCTAGAAAGTGTCCCTTATGTATTCCTCCGGGGTTACGGTTTCAATAACATTGGTTTCAACATTTATGGGATTACCTGAGATATAATGTTTGATTCTTTGACCATTCACCACTCTCGGATTTGTGCCTTCGAAGTTGTTGATTTTTATGGCACCAGAGCGACAGACCTCCTCGATAACGTAAGGACCTTCCCATTTAGAGAGGAGTTTTCCTGCAAAAAATCTTAAATGAGAGTTGTATAATAATACATAATCACCTACATTAAACTCATGTTTTTGTATTCTTTTGTCATGCCATCTTTTAACCTTTTCTTTAAACAGTTTGGCATTCTCATAAGCCTGAGTTCTCCATCCATCAAGTGAGATAATGTCAAAAATCCTCTTCTCACCAGCAAGTTTGAAGTCATAGTTGAGATATTTAATGGCCCAATACACCTTATGTTCTAGTTCAATAGGTAAGTGACATGCTTTACCATAAACCATTTTATATGGAGACATACCCATATGATTTTTATGTGCAGTTCTATAGGCCCATAATACATCATCAAGTTTCTTGGACCAATTCTTTCTAGATCTATTAACAGTCTTGTGCAAAATTAATTTAAGCTCTCTATTGCTCAGTTCTACTTGACCACTAGACTGTGGGTGATAAGTGCTACCTCTTGAGCACTGTGTTGGTTTTCCATTGAAGAGGAAAGGGTGATGCAGTAAAGCAGCATAAGTATTTCCCTCAGTTTTTGAGAACCAAAATATCAATCCAGTAGGAGACCACACGCGAGTCACCTCGTACCTACACAAACAAATAAGAACCTCACAACCAACGCGATAAAGGGGTTGTCAATCCCTTCACGGCCACTTGCGAGAGTGAGATCTGATAGAGATGATAATAATAAGATAAATATTTTTGGTATTTTTATGATATAGATTGAAAGTAAATATTGCAAAATAAAGTAGATTGAAAACTTGTATTATGGAGAATAGACCCCGGGGCCATAGGTTTCACTAGTGGCTTCTCTCAAGATAGCATAAGTATTACGGTCGGTGAACAAATTACTGTAGAGCAATTGATAGAAAAGCGAATAATTATGAGAATATCTAGGCATGATCATGTATATAGGCATCACGTCCGAGACAAGTAGACCGAAACGTTTCTGCATCTACTACTATTACTCCACACATCGACCGCTATCCAGCATGCATCTAGATTATTAAGTTCATAAGAATAGAGTAGCGCCTTAAGTAAGATGACATGATGTACAGTTCTATCTCCAGCATGGTGTACTCCATAAGCCTCAGAGTGAGACTTGCGTAGGATCTGTTCCTGTTCATGCTCAGGTACACAACGTCTAATAACACCATCTACTACTCCTTTATAAAGATGTGGGTCATCCCAGAAGTAATGTCTTAAATGATAGAAGAACTTTTTCTTTTTTGGTGTGTGAAACTAGGTGGTATAAATTTAGCAACAATATAATTAGCATAATCAGCATACCATGGAGCAGTACGAGAAGCATTTATGAAAGCCAATTGTTCGTCAAGAAAGCTATCATCAATAGGTAGTGGGTCATCAAGAACATTCTCTAACCTAGACAAGTTGTCTGCAACAGGGTTCTCAGCTCCCTTTTTATCAATAATATGCAAATCAAATTCTTGTAGCAAGAGAACCCATCTAATAAGTCTAGGTTTAGCATCTTTCTTTTCCATAAGATATTTAATAGCAGCATGATCAGTGTGAATAGTTACTTTAGAATCAACAATGTAAGGTCTGAACTTATCACAAGCAAATACAACTGCTCAAAATTCTTTTTTAGTAGTAGCATAATTTCTTTGAGCACTGTCTAGAGTCTTACTAGCATATTGAATAACATTTAATTTCTTATCAACTCTTTGTCCTAGAACAGCCCCTACATCATAATCACTAGCATCACACATAATTTCAAATGGTAAATTCCAATCAGGAGGCTAAACAATAGGTGCAGAAATCAAAGCTTTTTTAAGTATTTCAAATGCTTCTACACAATCATCATCAAAGACAAAAGGAACATCTTTTTGTAAGGGATTAGTCAGAGGCCAAGAATTTTTTTAGAAGTCCTTAATGAACCTCCTATAAAAACCAGCATGACCAAGGAAACTTCTTATACCTTTAATGTCCTTAGGACACGGCATCTTTTCAATAGCATCAACTTTAGCTTTATCAACTTCAATACCTCTTTCAGAAATTTTATGCCCCAAGACAATACCTTCATTAACCATAAAGTGGCACTTTTTGCAATTCAAGACAAGATTAGTTTCTTCACATCTCTACAAAACTCGATCAAGGTTGCTTATGCAATCATCAAAAGAGGTCCCGTAAACGGACAAATCATCCATGAAAACCTCAACAATCTTTTCACATAAGTCAGAGAATATAGCAGTCATACATCTTTGAAAGGTAGTAGGTGCATTGCATAAACAAAAAGGCATACATCTATAAGCAAAGGTACCGAAAGGGCAAGTGAAAGTTTTCTTTTCTTGATCCTCTTTTGACACATGTATTTGAGAGAAACCAGAATAACCATCTAGAAAGCAAAAATGTGTGTGTTTGGATAATCTTTCTAGAATTTGATCAATAAAAGGTAAAGGGTAATGATCCTTTTTAGTAGCTTTATTTAATTTGCGGAAATCAATTACCATTCTATAACCTGTAACAATTCTTTGTGGAATCAATTCATCTTTATCATTAGTAACAACAGTAATACCTCCCTTCTTAGGGACACAATGGACCGGACTTACCCACTGACTATCAGCAACCGGGTAAATTATACCTGCCTCTAGAAGCTTTAGTATTTCTTTTCTTACCACTTCTTTCTTCTTAGGATTTAACCGTTGTTGGTGATCAACAACCGGTTTCGTGTCTTTCTCCAATTTTATTTCGTGCTGGCAGAGAGTGGGACTAATGCCCTTAAGATCATCAAGATTATATCCAATAGCAGCATGATGCTTCTTCAGAGTTTTCAATAATTTCTTTTCTGCATGCTCTGAAAGGTTAGCACTAATAATAACAGGATATATCTCTTTCTCATCAAGATAAGCATATTTAAGAGTATCAGGCAATGGTTTAAGCTCAAACACGGGATCACCCTTCGGTGGAGGAGGATCCCCTAGGATTTCAATAGGCAAGTTATGTTTCAAAATGGGTCCCTATTTAAAGAATACGTCATCTATTTCCCTTCTTTCATTCATAAACATATCATTTTCATGGTCTAGCAAATATTGTTCTAAAGGATCATTAGGAGGCACGACAATAGAAGCAAGACCAATAATTTCATCTTTATGAGGCAATTCTTTATCATGGGGTTGTCTACGAAACTTAGCAAAATTAAACTCATGAGACATATCCCCTAAACCAACATAAACAATATCCTTATTGCAGTCTATCTTAGCATTAACAGTATTCAAGAAGGGTCTACCAAATATAATGGAACAAAAGTCATCTTGTGGGGACATGCATACTAACGCATATTCGCCCAGGGAAAGGAATCCTTAACGGAACTATTCTCCCTCGAAGATGTTTCTTACAATTACAATGTAATATAACATAGCTAGCTGGATACAACTTGTCTGTTCAATCAACTATGACCCCTACGCCTTGTTTCAACGCATGCCCCGATTTATATTACTAAGCGGGTATTCGGAAACACTCTGAGCCTTCGGGTCCAGAGGTCGAAGCGAAAAGGTCTTCCATGACAATCTTTTACAATCCGGCTAGGGACAAAGTTGTCAATTGAAGTACATAGTCATTTAGACTCAAAAACTTCTTCCTGTATGCCGTCTAAAAGGTTGTCTAGCTTACAATCCTGTTGGGAAAATGTGGCGGCTACCTTTACTTGGTCGTATACCAAACTAACTGGAATTTCTTTTCCATCTGACCCCTTAGGTCAGACCCGGTCCATATGATTCGGATAGATCTTGGTGTATTGTGTTTTACCATGGCCCAGGCCTCTCGCGCACCTTCTCGGTAGGCTGATATCTTCCATAATCGGAAGCGCCGCCAAGCTCCCTGGAATAGCTTCACAAGTTCCTCCATACTCCCTGGAGGAGAGTCGGACGACCACAATGCTTTGGCAACACTCCGCATTGCTTGCCGAGCTCGCTCGTGCAATTGGGACAGCTCTTGTAGAAGGTCACTTTGAGAGCTGGACATTTCCTCTTCGGGGCGGACAGTCAACATACCTGCAGACATAAATCTGTCAGATCATTTCTTCACCGAATTACATTGATGACCCACAAGTGTAGGGGATCTATCGTAGCCTTTTCGATAAGTAAGAGTGTCGAACCCAACGAGGAGCATAAGGAAATGATAAGCGGTTTTCAGCAAGGTATTTTCTGCAAGCACTGAAATTATCGGTAACAGATAGTTTTGTGATAAGGTAAATGGTAACGGGTAATAAATAGTAAAAGTAAATAAGGTGCAGCAAGATGGCCCAATCCTTTTTGTAGCAAAGGACAAGCTTGGACAAACTCTTACATAAAGGGAAGCGCTCCCGAGGACACATGGGAATTATCGTCAAGCTAGTTTTCATCACGCTCATATGATTCGCGTTCGGTACTTTGATAATTTGACATGTGGGTGGACCGGTGCTTGGGTACTGTCCTTCCTTGGACAAGCATCCCACTTATGATTAACCACTATTGCAAGCATCCGCAACTACAACAGCAGTATTAAGGTAAACCTAACCATAGCATGAAACATATGGATCCAAATCGGCCCCTTATGAAGCAACGCATAAACTAGGGTTCAAGCTTCTGTCACTCTAGCAACCCATCATCTACTTATTACTTCCCAATGCCCTCCTCTAGTCCCAAAAGATGGTTAAGTGTCATGTAGTCGACGTTCACATGACACCACTAGAGGAAAGACAACATACATCTCATCAAAATATCGAACGAATACCAAATTCACATGACTACTTATAGCAAGACTTCTCTCATGTCGTCAGGAACAAACGTAAATACTCACAAAACATATTCATGTTCATAATCAGAGCGGTATTAATATGCATAATGGATCTGAACATATGATCTTCCACCAAGTTAACCAACTAGCATCAACTACAAGGAGTAATCAACACTACTAGCAACCCACAGGTACCAGTCCGAGGCTTTGAGACAAAGATTGGATACAAGAGATGAACTAGGGTTTGAGATGAGATGGTGCTGGTGAAGATGTTGATGGAGATTGACCCCCTCCCGATGAGAGGATCGTTGGTGATGACGATGGTGATGATTTCCCCCTCTTAGAAGGAAGTTTCCCCGGCAGAACAGCTCCGCCGGAGCCCTAGATTGGTTCCGCCTTGTGGTGGCGGAGTTTCGTCCTGAAAGCTTGCTTATGATTTTTTTCCTCGACGAAACACTCCATATAGCCAAAGATGGGCATTAGAGGGATGGCAGGGGGCCCACGAGGCAGGGGGTGCGCCCAGGGGGGTAGGGCACGCCCCCCACCCTCATGGATAGTGGGTGGCCCCCTCTGGTACTTCTTTTGCCCAATATTTTTTTATATATTCTAAAACGTGCTCCCGTGAAGTTTCAGGACTTTTGGAGATGTGTAGAATTGGTCTCTAATATTTGCTCCTTTTCTAGCCCAGAATTCCAGCTGCCGGCATTTCCCCACTTCATGTAAACCTTGTAAAATAAGAGAGAATAGGCATACGTATTGTGACATAATGTGTAATAACAACCCATAATGCAATAAATATCGATATAAAAGCATGATGCAAAATGGACGTATCATACATAAAGGCAAAGTCAGATGCATACTGAATATGCCGCCTTGTAGCCTCCTATTCTCTTTGACAACGTCAGCTAGCTGGGCTCGCACATCTTTTAGTTCTTCGCCCAGCAGGGTATTCGAATCCTGCAACTTGTTCTTTTCATCCCTGACCCGCGTCAGCACACGCTCGCCTGCCGCATGTTACCTTTTGGCCTCCTGTTCACCAGCCTGAGCGATCTTCAGCTTTTCCTTAGTTGATCTACAGATCCTGTTAGCGGAAACACAACAGTATTAAACATTAATGGTATATGATTATACTTTTTTCTGATGCGGGGAAACATTCCCGGCGATGCCCCCTTGGATTTCTCCAATTCGGTTGTATCCACAGCTAGCTGGGTTTGACACTTTTCCAGCTCTTGAGACAGCAGGCAGTTTTTCTCCGTGAGTACCTGATTATGCAATGATCCTTAAATCAGTTGTATCAATGGTTTCAAGTCTTGGGGGCTAGTGGTATATGATTATCAAATCTACACTTACCCGCATATCTTTTAAATGCTGGTTCGTGGCTCTGGCAAGTCCATCCCGAGCAGCTCGGATGTAGGCATCGGCCGAGTTGAAGGCATTGAATGCCTCTTTTGAAAAGCCGGGGTCGCGGAGAGAGGCCCTCCGGCGCCGATGATTCATGGCGCTCTCCACTTCAAAGTTTGTAACGAACATATTATCCGAATCCTCTACGGAAAGACAGTCCGGCACCACTCCCGTGTGTGACAGCCTGATTTTTGGCCCTTTCTTTTTCTTTTGTTTTTCCTGAGGTTTTTGCTTGAGTTTTCTTTTTCCGTGGCTATGCGGTCTGGAAACTGAAGAAGATTCCTTCTTCTTTGCTTCCAGAGTGGCTTGTCATTCCCAAATCCTTTCCTAGACCCTGTTATTTTCATCCTAGCCCAAATCCCAACATTCTTTTTATTGGGGATATTCCTTTTCTATTAAAGGAATAACCTAATTTGCCCTAGGTTGTGAAGCAACCTTTATTTCTGTCACTCCTAAAATTCCCAAATAATTCTCATAAATTGTTTGGGTCACATATTTCTCAAATATGGCAAAATATTTCATTTGTCATGTTTATCATCATGCTCAATTAATTCATTTTCTATTCTGCCCAAAATGGCAGAATGTGAAGCAAGTGCCATTTATATTTTCCCAATTGACCTCAAACTCCTTGGACACCTTTTCCTGCCAAAGTGCAACCACATTTGCCTAGTAATTATTTAATTATGATTTTCCAAAGTTCCTGTCTGAGGGAAGTGGTTGTGGAGGAAGTACAAGCTAGGCATATCCAAATGAGTTGCCATTTTGCATGGCCCTTCATATAACGAAATCATCACACTCCACCAAAGTAGAGCTCATGTCATGCCTCCATATGAGCTCACCTTCAATTCTTTGATTCTCTCCAAAATTTTAGATTGTGAAGCAAGTATATTTTATCTTGCTCCATTATGGCTGCCAATTTTTCTAGACCTTCTATTATCTATATAACCTACCTCCTCCCATTTTGGGCATGTTTCATCAAGCTATTTGTCCTCTAGAATTTTTGCAAGTTTCTGGTTACTGGAAATGTTTGTGAAGGAAGTACCATTTTGGTTTATCCAATTGGTATGAAACCTTTTGCAGCATCTTCATATGGCCCAATAAGCCTGCCTTGCCAAAGTTCAGCTCAAGTGGCTCCTCCATTTGAGAGCATCATCATGATCTTCATTCTGGACCAGATTACTTAGTTGTAAAGCAACTATATTAATTAGTGGTCCAATTCTTCTCAAAATTACCAGGATGTAAGTCCTTCTTTACCTCAATCTACCAGACAACTCCATTTGACCCAATCCTTCTCCTCTGGATCAGCAGTACACGATCAAGTTTACTGCAGTAAACTTCAGACCTCATTTACCTTTTAACCAGGGCAGTTTTCATCGATCTACCACCTCAGTTACCACTTAACCAGGAGAGACTTACCACTAGACAACAATTTACAACCCATTTCTACCACTACATGTCATTGCACATGGTGACCACGACAATGGCGTGTCTGTGCACGCGCTCTGTGTGCAGTGCGCGTGTCCAGTGGCTGTTTGTGCCGAACCCCTTCCTCCTCTCGTCGTCTTCGCGCTCGTGAGCTTGTCCAACAGCTTCACTGCATCGTCGCCATCCTCCTGGAGCCTTCTCCCCCTCCGTCAGCCCCTTCATCAGCGCTCGTCGTCGCGCGCCCACGGGCGTGCTGTGGCCGACCGAGCTTTAATGGCGCTCGACTTCTTCCTCTGCTTCCCCCTTGGCCTCCTCTGTCCTGTGAGACCTCCACTGCACCTCCCTCGTCTCCTACCTCCGAGCCCGCGAGCGAGGGTACGCGTCCACGGCGCCGGACACGCGTCCGCGGCGGTGCCAGCTCGATCTCCTCCCCACCGGCTATATATAGCCATCCCCGCGGCCTCCTGAGCACCTCATTAGCCTCGGCTCACTCCCAGCTTCCTCCCCATCCATCCGCCCGAGCCTCTGGAGCTCTCCTGCTCCATCATTGCCGCCATGGCCGCCGCGGCCTCCCTCCTAAATTAGCTCGAAGCCGAGCCCTCCTCCACCTCTAGCCACCACCATCGCCTTACCCACACTCCGGCGACCCTCCCCCTCATCTTAGTTTCTCGCCGGAGCCCCTCTGGACGCGTCTCCTCGGAGTTGGCCGCCGCCCCGTCTCAGCCTCCTCCCGTCGCCGTGGACTCGCTCCTCTTCCGGCGCTGCAGCTGCTCCAGGCCGGAGCAGCGCTCCGCCTCTCGCCCGCCGGTGCCTTCACTCCGGTCGGGGGTGGCCGGAGTTGGCCAGGCCGGCGCTGGCCTCGCTGCTGTCGCGCCCTTCCTCTCCTCGGTGTGCGCGTCGGGGAGGAAGGAGAAGGAGCCAAGCGAGAGGAGAGAGAAAGGGAGAGGATAAGGTGGGCCCCACCTGGCAGCCACTCAGGCGTTGGCTCGCCCGGTCCAGCTGGATAACTGACGGGCCCCACCCGTGGGACCCGCACGTCAGTTGCCCAAGCCCCTGCCCCGCCTCTGCTGACTAGGATAAGTGGAAGCGTATTCCCCTGGAATACGTCTTCCTTACACGAAAGCGTACTCCGGCTCTGTTGCGGTTCAATTTACGTTTTCTCAGTCGAAAGACGTTTTCTGTCAAAAGGTGCTTTCTATTTTTCTGTCCAGGCCCTGTTTGAATATATTTTCATTACAGAAAGATCCCTGGCAGAAAACACCTCATATCTTTTTAACCACAACTCCAAATGAGGTGATTCCATAGCCCATTTCTTCGTCTCGTCGAGCCCGTTCTGTTGGTTTCATTTTCACTATGGTTTGACACTATGAAAATGACCTTTTTGCCCTTGCATGTAAACAGCCCCTCCAAGAGAGAACTGTTTCCGGCAAATCTTTCTGCGGCTTCACCACACTTCTCCCCGGTGCCTTCTTCACCCCCAGGCAAGCCACAATACTCACTTGCATGATAGTCATGCAGTAGCCATGGTTTTCAACTTGAATATTTATTAAATGATTGCTTGTTTAAAATATGGTTATCGTTGTTTCGGAAATGCTTCTGGGATTGTGCTTACTTGTTTGCTATGTTGTTATGCACCTGGTTATCATGCCCTGCTAGTTGCTAGTATTACTTTCGTATTGCCATGCTTGATAGTAGTACATGCTGGGTTGGTCATGCTCTTCGGTGCATGACTAACGTCGGTTACCGAGTACTGTTAATAGGCATTGTTCCGTTGCTGTTAGTTGGTTAAGTGTTGCTCGGTGATGTTATTGATAAGTTCTTGCATGTTATTTATGGTTGATGCTAGTGGTCATGTTATGTTATACTATGAGTAGTGTTGCACTTGTAATATTTATGCTCGTCATTATGGCATGTTCAGTTGAAGATTATTTCATAGCTGATATGATTGGCAATTATGTTGCATCCCGTGCTTATGTTGATATTATGTTCATGCATTGTCATTGCATCATGTTATTTTATCATGGCTCAGCATATTGCATTCAAGTTTAACCGGATTTAATTGAACTTGAACAACTGTTGGCTGAGTCATGGTGCCACCATATCGAAACTGACCAGTGCAACCACACTTACCGTTTGGGTAAGGTCCTAACTAGGTCTATTGTCGTGCATCTCGTCGGTGCCTCCCACGAGGGAAGGTTATGGGCGTGCTTAGCCTGATCAGGTAGGCGGACATAACCTTGTGTGCCCGTTGTTTTTATTTTTATGGAACTGGTCCCCGTGAGGGAGTTTTGACCACGACGGTGGTCGGGGTGTCTTTGGTAGACACGGGGCCACCCAGGACTAGCCCAGTTGGGAGTGGGTCGGAGTGGCCGGGAGAGTGTCGCGGCAGCAGATCGGTTTTGTCGGAACGCCGTTGGTCCACCCGAATGGGAGTGCGAGGCCATGGGTTCCGTGGTGTGGGTACAGTGTGCTACCTCTGTAGAGTGTATATGAAATCTATCGATAGCCGCGCCCGCGGATAAGGGCCCAATTCGTGTCGGTCCCACCGTGAGTCAACAGTATTAATAATAACTTGATTAATGACAACCCGATTCGGTGATGAAATAAGTTGGTGGTGATCACCGTAAGGATCACGAGTTACTTTGGTGGTGATCGCCCTAAGGATCACGAGTTACTTTGGTGGTGATCGCCGTAAGGATCACGAGTTACTTTGGTGATGATCGCCATAAGGATCATGAGTTACTTGGTTGTGATCGCCGGAATGATCACCGTGGTATCGAGGATACCGAGTTGTTGGATATCGTGATTGAGGGAGTCCTGGATTAGGGGGTCTCCGGACAGCCGGACTATCTCCATTGGCAGGACTGTTAGACTATGAAGATACAAGATTGAAGACTTCGTCTCGTGTCCGGATGGGACTCTACTTGGCGTGGAAGGCAAGCTAGGCAATACGGATTTGGATATCTCCTCCTTTGTAACCGACCTTGTGTAACACTAACCCTCTCCGGTGTCTATATAAACCAAAGGGTTTTAGTCCGTAGGACAACAATCATAACATACAATCATACCATAGGCTAGCTTCTAGGATTTAGCCTCTCTGATCTCGTGGTAGATCTACTCTTGTACTACCCATATCATCAATATTAATCAAGCAGGATGTAGGGTTTTACCTCCATCGAGAGGGCCCGAACCTGGGTAAAACATTGTGTCCCCTGCCTCCTGTTACCATCCGGCCTAGACACACAGTTCGGGACCCCCTACCCGAGATCCGACGGTTTTGACACCGACATTGCTGCTTTCATTGAGAGTTCGCTGTGTTGTCGCCACCAGGAAGGATGTCTCATCCTGTCTTTAAAGACGGCACTATCGCTGGGGGACCTTTGGATATCGGCCAAACTCTCCGGCTAGGTGGTTTTCTTATGACCGCCTGTTCGGCTGCTGCGCCGACGATGACTTCTAGGGTCATCGAAAGCAATCTTCACGTCAACTCGGAACTCGCCGAGCAGTTAGATCCAATGGAAGTCTCTTCTCTGAACGAGCTCTTGGATCGCATCGCCACCCTGGGAGTCGCTACAGACTACGATCAGATTGGGTCTAAACCCGATTTGAGAGAGATAAACTCTCCCCAGGTCACCCATCACATTTCAGTGGTGGAGGAACAATGCGGCAACCCTTCATCTATCTTAAGGACTAGCTATGTCCGGATTCCCGATCCCTCCAAGCCAGATACCCGCGGAGGGAAGGACGTCACTCAAGGCCTGAACCTAAAATCAGGCAGCGGGCCAGATTTATCGAAAAACATCCAAGAATCCAAACTTCCAAGTTCGGAAACTCCTTGGCCCCTGAGTCTCAGATTGGGTGAGGATTCACCACCCAAACATACGCGATCTATCCCAAATTAGGCAAGAGTCCGAAGAAACAGCACACCATTACTGGGCCAGATTCCTCCTGGTCATGAACAGGATAAAGGACTGCCGCGAGGAAGACGCAATTTCATTCTTCTGTAATAATTGCACGGACAAGGGAATCCTCAACGCCATAAGTCATCGCGAAATTACACGCTTTGCCGACTTGGTGTCCATAGTACGAAAGTACTGTGCGATGGAAAGCGCCTGGAAAACCGAAATAAAATTTTGGGATAATCCGGCCCTGAATACAAACCCAGTCCGAAATAAAAGGGTGCATTATCACAATACACTGGGTTAACTACCAAAAAGCAAAAGCCCTCTACGGGGCAAGGAACCGTACTGGAGGGATGGCTCAACGGACCCTGTAAAATTCATAGTACAGCGGATGCAATACCAATGCACAGCCTTAGAGCATGTTGGATACTCCGGCAGGTGGCCAAAAGTGGTGAGGATCTACTCCTCCCAAAGACCACAGAGCACCATCCCGTTGACAACAATACGGTGTTAACAATCTTTGAGACCTTCGCGTCAAATAATAGACGCAAGCGAACACTCCGCAGCATGGCAGAAATCTGCCACATAGCAGAAATAAATCCTTGGAGTGACATGGCTATTACCTTCAATGCCAATGACGAACCTAAATTCCGAACAGCCCGAGCACCAGCCGCACTGGTCCTCAGTCCAATCGTGGACGGCTTTCGACTCTCCAAGGTACTCATGGACGGCGGCAGCAGATTAAACCTCATCTATGAGGAAACTCTTCAAAAGATGGAAATAGACTGGAGCCGCATTGAGAAAAGTAGCACAACCTTTAGAGGAATCATCCCCAGTCGGGAAGCACATTGTGCTGGAAAAATCACACTAGACGTGGTATTCGGCACGCCGGATAATTACAGGTCCGAAGAAATTACATTCCAAGTGGCTCCGTTCAGCAGCGGATACCACGCTCTATTAGGGTGGGAGGCGTTTATAATCTTCCAAGCCATACCCCATTACGGGTACATGAAGCTCAAGATGTCCAGGCCAAATGGAATCATCACTCTTGCTAGTGATCCGGACATAGTACTCCGCACCGAAAATAAGACAGCTGCACTGGCCCTTGAGGCACTATCTGAAGCCCTAGCGGCTGAGGAACTAACTGCGCTGTGCTCCACAGTGAACAGGGACGACGTGATACTCGATAAAAGATGCAAGTCCACCTCCTTTAAACCGGCGGACGAAATAGTCAAATTCCAAGTCCATCCAACGGACCCTACAAAAACAGCTTCCATCGGGGCACAATTAAACTCTGATGTCGACGCTGCACTGCGAGAGTTCCTATGCGAGAACTGGGACATTTTTGCCTGGCACCCTTCAGACATGCCAAGAATCCCACGCAGGCTGGCTGAGCACAGCCTGAATATCCTAAAAGGATTCAAGCCAGTCAAGCAGGCTCTTCGACGTTTCTCCGAACCTAAGAGACAAGCCATGGGAGAGGAACTAGCCTAGCTATTGGAGGCCGGATTCATCAGAGACATAAAACATCCGGACTGGCTAGCAAACCTGGTGATGGTACCAAAGAAGGACAAATCCTGGCGCTTGTGCGTCGATTTTAAGGACCTTAACAAGGCCTTCCCGAAGGATCCCTTCCCCCTCCCCCGCATCGATCAAATCATTAATGCTACCGCAGGACACGATTCATTGTGTTTCCTCGACGCATACTCCGGGTACCATCAAATTAAAATGGCAGAGCCAGACCAAGCCGCAACGGCATTCATCACACCATACGGCCCATTCTGCTTCAACACAATGCCCTTCGGGCTCAAAAACGCCGGCGCAACATATCAGCGCATGATTCAGACATGTCTGGCAAACCAGATCGGCAAATCAGTGGAGGCATACGTAGATGATGTGGTCGTTAAAACCAAGCATGTCGAAACTCTAGTAGAGGACTTGAGGCTCACATTCGACAACCTCCGAACATATGACATCAAGCTCAATCCGGAAAAATGCGTTTTCGGCGTACCAGCCGGAAAGCTCCTGGGATTCATTATCTCCAATAGAGGTATTGAAGCTAATCCGACCAAAATCCGAGCGTTGTCACAGTTGGCTACCCCAACAGACCTCAAACAAATACAAAAATTGACTGGATGCGTGGCGGCTCTAAGCCGCTTTATCTCCCGCTTGGGCGAAAAGGCACTACCCCTTTATTGCCTCCTCCGGCACACCGAACACTTCGAGTGGACGGATGCTGCCACAGAAGGACTCAATGAAATAAAAGCCACATTGGCAACAAACCCAGTCCTGGCCGCGCCAAACATTGGCGAACCAATGCTATTATACATTGCGGCAACTCATCAAGTCGTAACCACAGTGCTCGTCGTCGAACGAGAGGTGGATGGACACAAATTCCCCCTTCAAAAGCCGGTTTACTATGTGTCCACTGTCCTTACTCCATGCAAACCATGGTACCCGCATTATCAAAAGATAGCGTACGCAGTATTTATGGCATCCCGGAAGCTGCGACACTACTTTCAAGAGTGTTCGATAACGGTAGCCTCGGAAGTACCACTTAACGTTATTATAAACAACCGCGACACGACAGGCCGGATTGCCAAATGGGCCATTGAGCTCCTCCTGTTCGACATAACTTACAAGCCACGGCGAGCTATTAAGTCACAAGTTTTGGCTGACTTCGTCGCTGAATGGACGGAAGCCGAACTCCCTAAAGAGTACGGCACATACTCAAACTGGATCATGCACTTCGACGGCTCCAAAATGTTGGCTGGTCTGGGGGCTGGCGTCGTTTTGACGTCCCCAACAGGAGACACCGTTCAATACGTACTACAGATAATGTATACGGACTCCAACAACGCAGCCGAATATGAGGCCCTTCTACATGGTCTCCGGATGGCAGTATCCATGGGCATTCAACGCCAAGAGGTGCGCGGGGATTCGAACCTCGCGATATCCCAAATAAATGGAGACTTTGATGCCAAGGATCCGAAAATGGCAGCTTATCGCAATGCCGTCCTAAAAATGTCAGCTCGGTTCGAGGGGCTCGAATTTCACCATGTGGCTCGGGAAAACAATCAGGTGGCGGATATCCTCGCCCGCATCGGCGCAAAACGCGACGCGGTTCCTCCCAACATATTTCTAGAAAGGCTTTTCAAGCCATCCATTGCATGGGAAGGGGACACCGGTAACAACAGTCCGAACCCGGCCAAAATACCCGATACCGAACTCTCTAACACAATCGGAGGCTCCACCACCGAAATAACACAATCAACCCATGAAATAATGGCCATTATTGCCCCGTGGACAACCATTCCTGGCCTACCTAACTAGACAGGAACTTCCGGAGGACCAAAATGAGGCACGCTGCATAGTGCGGCGATCCAAGGCCTACAGGGTCCATGAGGGAGAATTTACAAAAAAAGCACTACCGGAGTCCTTCAAAGGTGCATCTCCGAAGAGGAAGGCTGGAACCTTTTGGCAGAAATTCACGCCGGACTCGGCGGTCATCACGCCGCAGCCCGGGCTCTTGTAAGAAAGGCCTTCCGTACAACATTCTATTGGCCAACGGCCCGGGCAGATGCACAGGACTTGGTCCAACGTTGCGCCAGTTGCCAGCTCTTTGCAAATCAAAGCCACATGCCACCCACCGCCCTCCAAACAATCCCCATTACATGGCCCTTCACGTTCTGGGGGCTTGACATGGTTGGACCCCTTAAAGGGGGAACCCACAAGAAAAAATACTTATTGGTCATGGTGGATAAATTCACCAAATGGATAGAGGCTAAACCGGTTAAAACAGCCGAATCCGGACCGGTGATAGATTTCATATCCGGGGTTGTACACCGTTACGGCGTCCCCCACAGCATCCACTAATAACGGCACGAACTTCACGGCCGACGAGGTAAAACTCTGGTGCAGCAAAATGGGCATCAAGCTCGATTATGCTTCAGTCTATCACCCACAAACCAACGGTCAAGTCGAACGAGCAAATGGTCTTATAATGAGCGGCATTAAACCCAGATTAGTGTGCTCCTTAACGGAGTCTGACACGCACTGGGTAGAGGAGCTCGACTTCGTACTCTGGGGGCTGTGGACCACGCCAAATTGTAGTACCGGATATACACCGTTTTTTATGGTGTACGGCGCAGAGGCAGTCCTACCCTGTGACATAATTCATGACTCACCTCGAGTGCGCATGTACGAAGAAAGAGAAGCCGAGCTCGATCGGCAGGACAGTCTGGACACCTTGGAGGAAGAGTGCGACGTAGCCAAAGCCCGTTCCGCATTTTACCAGCAACAGGCTCGCAGATACCAAAGAAGAGAAGTACGGGCCAAAACTTATAACGTTGGCGAACTAGACCTACGGCTGCCGGATAAGAAAAAGAACAAGCTCGAGCCCAAATGGGAAGGTCCCTTCATTATTGACCAAGTTCTGACCGGTGGAGCGTACCGACTACGGGATGCATCGACTAGTCGACTCGAGCCGAACCCATGGAACACAGCCAGGCTCCGAAGATTCTACGCCTAGCACCAGACTTTATGTTAGTCCCCTCCCTTTGTCCATTTTCTGCATATGCATCATCTGTCTTGTTTCCCTTTCTTTCTTTTATTTCTCTAGGCCTTCAAGGGTCACCTTGTGCCTCACTCATACATTTACAGATGCGCTAGCCGCACTCTTCATACCTGGGGGCTTCTTTCACAGAAGCTTAAATTATTTACCTGGGCCTCACGCCCAACATATGTGTTATACTTCCGCGTGTACCTTTTTTCACCATTATATGCATCGATATGAGTTAAGTTTTGGCCAAGTTGGGTTGCCTGGCTCTTGTATTTATGCCCTACATTCCCGTTAATTCGGCTAGGGCATAAGGGGAGCACCTCTGCGATTATTACCGCCGGGTCAGCCGGACGTGTACCTTAGACTGGGTGAAGCCGAAAGCTAGCGTTCTTAAGGGAATATTCGGTCGGTGAACAAAAGATGACTTTTATTTATTATCCATATCTGCCCCCAGATGCTTTTTCTGTGCTTCTTGTCGCAGTCCAGACATGCACTTTAGGCATGCTTACCCAGGGAAAGGAACCCTTAACGGAACTATTCTCTCTGGAAGATGTTTCTTACTACCCATGTAATATAACATAACTAGTTGGGCACTTGTCTGATAAAGCACTAATGACCCCTACGCCTGGTCTCCACGCATGCCCCGGTTCTTACATAACCGAGAGGGTATTCGGATACACTCCGGACTGTCGGGTCCCGAGGTTGAAGCGAAAAGGTCCGCCACGACAAACGATCTACAATCCGGCTAGAAGGCATTATACATGTTAGTTTAAAATTACATAGTCAATTTGACTGGTTGAATTCCTCTTCAATACCATCCAACAGGCTGTCTAGTCTACAGTCCTGTTGGGAATACTTTGCGGACAATTCTACTTGGTCGTACACTAAGCTCACAGGGATCTCCTTCCCATCGGGCCCCACAGGTCCGACTTTGGCCATGTGGTTCGGGTCAGCATTCGTGTACTGTGTCTTCACCATCGCCCGGGCTTCCCTGGCGCCCTGACGGCAGGCCGATATCTTCCATAATCGGAAGCGCCGCCGCGCTCCCTTTAGCTTTTCTGCAAGCTCTCCAAGGCCTTCGGGTATGGAGACGGATGGCCACAAGGCCTGGGCGACGCCTTGCATCACCTGCTGAACTCGTTCGTGCAGCTGTGCGAGCTCGGGAAGAAGGTCACCCGTTGAACCGGGCATTTCCTCGGCAGGACGACCTGTTAGCATACCTACAGACATAACTCTGTCAGCCAGCTTCCTCGCCGAACTCTTTTTCAAAGTTCGTTCAAGCACTTACTAAATATGCTGCGTCGAAGCCGCCGATTCTCCTTAACAGAGTCTGACAGCTGGGCATGAACATCTTTCAGTTCCACGCCCAGCTTGGTGTTGGCATCTAGGAGATCATTCTTCTCCTGCCTCACCCTCGTAAGCACGCTCTCACCGGCCTTCAGCTGGCGTATGAGTTGTTGCTTATCCGGATTTACTCCAGCGTCATCTGCAATTTTATCGTCAGATCTGCATATACGCCGCATTCTAATATGAAACTTATCATTCGAAGGATATGTTACCAGAGGGGGTCTCTTTGGGCTCCCCTGTTGCGGCCAGTGCGGCCTGAAGTTGGGCTTTGCACTCTTCCAGCTCCTGGGACGGTTGAGTATTCTTTTCTGTAAGAACCTGCATAACAAATGATCCTTGAATCAGTTATCCTAACTGTTTCAAGTCTCAGGGGCTACTGATATATATAATCATCAAATTTTCTCACCCGTATGTCTTTTACATACTGCTCCACGGCTCTGGCTAGACCATTTTGAGCAGCAAGGAGGTGCGCGTCTCCCGAGTTGAAGGCATCCAATGCCTCTTGGAAGAAACAAGCGTCACGAAGAACAGTCTGGCGACGCCTGTGGTTCATGGCACCTTCCACCTCGGAATTGGTGGCGGACAGTTTGTCCGCATCCTCTGTCGGAGGAGCACCCGACGCACGCCTCATATTCGTTCCCGCCTCCGAATCTGGCCTTGGAGCCTGGCTGGTGGAGGCGCGATGGGTGGCCTCTCCGGGTATAGTCCGGCGAGCGCTCTTTTTCCTGAAAAGAAGGCATGGGCGTTAGTATGCCTCTGAGAATAATGGCTTGCAATAAAGACGGTGTGCCGTACCGCTGCGCCGGTGTCTCAATCCGGACTGCGGGTCTTTTCAGCCCGCCTGGCCTCGCAGCCCCTTGTTGGCTAGTCGCCACAGGCTCGGCCTTCTGCCCCGAGGACCTCCCCTGCAAAACACGACTGTTATATGGCAATCAAAAAAGCGCAAGGACGGATCCCTTTTTAAGTGCTAGGACTTCGGTCTCAGTCACCTGTGGGGCTGGAACTAGCCCGGGGTAATCGGCCGTAATGGCCACCAAAGCATTGTCATTACTCGATTGGTAAAATACCCCATCGATCAGCTCGACAGATATGTCCAGATCCTCCTGGGAGGCCGGGTCAAGGGACCGTCCAGGGTCCTCGGGTTGTGGAGGAGGGCTGTTTATCTCCTTTACAGCCTGGCGCAGCTCCTGCGTTGAAATCGCTAGATTGAATACTTAACTACGGAAATATGAAACAGATGGGCAAGAAAAAGTCTCCGCTTACCCAGCTCGGGGGATTGTACATAGAGAATCTGCCCTGCGGGTTGACACGAAGGAATTCCTCCTCTTCTCCCTTGTACAAAGTGGACAAGACCTTTATTAGATCAGCAGCCGATCCCGGCCCTTTGCGGCCATGGAGGGTGGCGTCATCCTCCCCATTGAAATCCCACATGGGGTGGCCTCTATACTGGAGCAGCTGCACCCCTCGCATGATACATATGGCCATGACCTTGATCATGGTCAATCCGGATCGAGCTAAAAAACTTATCCGGCTCATCAGGTAAAGAACGTCCCTGTCATCTTCCTCCAGGGAGCTCCGTGGACGCCGGCTCCGACGCTTCTTCAAAGGGGCGTTGTCGAACTCACGAAGGCAGATCTGAATAGGATCTGAGAGGGGGACGTCTTCTATATAAAACCATTCTGAAGGCCAGTCTTTGGACGTCTTCTTTGGGGTTCCGGACAGGTATCCGGTCCCGGCAACATGCCACACTTCGGCTCCGCCCACTTGATATATTGACCCCTTCTGAGAACGGGGCACAAGGCAGAACAGCTTCTTCCACAGGGCGAAATGAGCCTCACAGCCCAAAAACAACTCGCAAAGGGCTACGAATCCCGCGATATGTAGCAGGGAGGCAGGCGTAAGGTTGTGCAACTAGAGGCCGTAGAACTCCAGGAGCCCCCGGAGAAACGGATGAATTGGGAATCCGAGCCCTCTTAGCAAATAAGGGACAAGGCATACCCGCTCTCCCTTGGAGGGATTGGGAAGGCTCTCCGCTTGCTCTCTGCCATTGTAGGTGGCAAGCCCGGCTCGAACCGGGACCAGGTACGCTGGGGGAAGAAATCCCTTGGTCTGAAGCATCACTAATTTGCTATGCGGGACAGAATATCTCTCCCAATCTCCAGGCCTGGAGCTAGGGGGTGAGAGGAGGAGCTGCGTCGACCGTCCATGATGGAATGGATCTCTGTCGGGTGCGCTCCGATGAAGGCTCGCCGATGGAGGATGGTGTGATTTGGATCTGAATCCTCGTCTTTTTAGTAGGAGGCTCATTCATACAGCTAGGGGGGGGTAAATGTGGAAATGCCCTGGCTCTTCACATTCGCTCGACATGTGGAAGGTGGCCATTATTAGGCACGGAAGCCAAGGAGTGCAACATTCACAAGAGACCAGACACTATTTCGACAGGTACATAGAATTTGGAGAGGAACCCGCCTTGCAATGCCGAAGACAATACTGCACGCCGGACTCATCGTCATTGAAGCCTGGTTCGGGGGCTACTGAGAGAGTCCTGGATTAGGGGGTCTCCGGACAGCCGGACTATCTCCATTGGCCGGACTATTAGACTATGAAGATACAAGATTGAAGACTTCGTCTCATGTCCGGATGGGACTCTACTTGGCGTGGAAGGCAAGCTAGGCAATACGGATATGGATACCTCCTCCTTTGTAACTGACCTTGTGTAACCCTAACCCTCTCCGGTGTCTATATAAACCGAAGGGTATTAGTCCGTAGGACAACAATCATAACATACAATCATACCATAGGCTAGCTTCTAGGGTTTACCTCTCTGATCTCGTGGTAGATCTACTCATGTACTACCCATATCATCAATATTAATCAAGCAGCACGTAGGGTTTTACCTCCATCAAGAGGGCCCGAACCTGGGTAAAACATCGTGCCCCCTGCCTCCTGTTACCATCCGGCCTAGACGCACAGTTCGGGACCCCCTACCCGAGATCCGCCGGTTTTGACACTGACAGTGATGTTGTGCGAGAATCATGGGTAAAGATCAAGCTCCTTGTGGTCATTTGATGATTACTACGATATTGTTTATACCAAGCTTGATTTGATCCTGAGATGATCGTGTGATGTCCGAGGTTGGTAAGTGCTGCGTGTGATGGTTGTGAGATAACCCGAGCAGAATAATTGGTGCATATAGTGTCATCATGTTGCATGCTAGTATCATCAGATTCATATGTTCATGCTATGCTCATATTGTTTTATCGGTATCATGTTCATGTTACCTTTGGATTCTTAGTGGCTATTATGATTATTTTCATGATGGTATCTGGCATTAATTTGGAGTATTACTTTGGATATCATGTGCTCATGTCATGTTGTTATAAGGATCTCATGTTAATTCCTGCTTAACCTGTAATTGCCAATGTGTTGTTTGTCTTGAATGCTTCTGGTTAATTGTGAGCTTGCAAGTACATTCAATGTACTGACCTGGCGTGTCATGCCAGCTTGCAGGTCGTGCCTGGATTGCTTGCTTGTTTGGTGTTGTTCCTGTGTTCGCGAGCTAGGATAAGCATTCCAGCCAGAGTCCCTACGGATTGGAGTCCTCCACCATCGTCGTTGTTCCACTGCCAATAGTTTTTCCGCTGCTATAGTTATTCCGCTGCTTCGAGTTGTTCTACTGCTTGGATAGAGCAACTGAGGATGGCGTAGTATCGTCGTGTCGATGTTATTCATTGTAATATCAGAGACCTTGTAATCATATTCGTGTAGTAATAGAAAGCTGGTTTGTTCTATGCTAAGCAGTGCCGTATTCCAGAAGACTTCTCCTCGATCTCTGGGCTGGAATACGGGGCGTTCCGGTTTTCTCTGAGCCGGGGTGCCACACCGTGTCAGCCCCCGCCCTTAGGGCAGGGTCTGGAATCTGACTAGTGGAGGCACGGAGCCTGGATCCCTAGACATAGTCCGGCGAACGCTTTTCCTGATAAGACACAGTGGATAATGTCACAGTTTAATATAACTGCCAAGAGGCATTATTGAAAATCATACCTCATTGATGAAGACTCTGTTGTGTTGTTGTTAGCCTTCATCTTCAAAGACTTGCTTGACGCGGGCACCGCTCTCTCGGCAGATGCCTCTGGTGCACGTTGAGGTGTCGGGTGCCTCCCCTTTAGATCATGAAATAGTGCGGTGGGTGAGATGTAATGAGGAAGCTCTTTCGAAGAAGGTATCTCTTAAATTACTTACATGCAAAGCGGGGAGGAGGCTGGGATAATCGACGATGATGGGCACTTCCGTGCCATCATAGCACGCCTGGTAGAATACTCCATCCTCAAGCTCCACAAATATATCTGGATCTTCTTCGAATCCGGGGTCAAGGTCCCGGTTGTGATCCTCTGGCTGGGGGGCGAGGCTATGGATCCCCTTGGCAACCCTCCGCCATTCCTTTTGCAAATGGATGGGTTACTATCTATTAAAAATGATTCAAGGAGAGGATTGAGTAAAATGGTGGGATTAGAACTCACCGGCTAGGAGGATTATACATGGAAAATCCATCTCGATGTTTGAGACGAGTGAACTCCTCTTTCTCCCCTTCGTATAGTTTGGCCAATATTTTGGCCAAAGCGGCGTGGGTTTCCGGACCCTTCCGACCGCAGTGTGAGGCGTCATCTTCCCCATTATAGTGCCAAATGGGAAGCCCTCTGTATTGGAGTGGTTGGACCCCCGCGCTATAGAAGTCGCCATTACCTCGATTATCGATTATCCGGACTGGGTGAGCGTCTTTATCTTGCCCATCAATTGATGGACTTCCGTGCTATCTTCCTCCTCGATGCTCCAAGGGTGCCAACTGTGGCGTTTCTTCAATGGAGCGCTTGAAAAATCGGGAAGACCCATTTGGACTGGGTCAGGAAGAGCGGCGTCCTCAATATAGAACCATTCGGAAGGCCGCTCTTCGGACGCCTTCTTCGGCGTGTCGGACAGGTATCCGGTCCCGGCGATGCGCCATACCTCGGCTCCGCCCACTTCGAATATTGATCCCCCTTGGTTACGAGGGACGAGGCAGAATAATTTCCTCCATAATTCAAAATGGGCCTCACAGCCCAGGAATAGCTCACAAAGAGCAATGTAAATTGTGATATGCAGGATGCAGGCAGGAGTGAAATCGTGAAGTTGGAGGCCATAATACTCCAGAAGTTCTCGGAGGAACGGGTGGATTGGAAATCCGACGCCTCTTAGCAAGTAGGGAACGAATCACACTTGTTCCCCCTGGATGGATTGGGGAAATTCTCCGCCTGAGCCCCGTCATTGAAGGAAGTCAAACCTGCTCAAACGGGTAGATCCGCGAGGGGAAGAAAGCCCTGTGTTTGCATCTTTACCAGCTGACTGTGAGATACGGAATATCTCTCCCAATCGCCTTTTTCGGAGCCGTGGGGATGGGAGGAAGAACTGGGGGCATTAGCCATGTCAGAGTGGTTCCTCCTAGCAAGCTCTGGGGATTTTTCGCGTGGTGTGGAATGGATCTGAGATCCAATCTCTTTAAATAGACATTTTTCTTACATGGCCGGGGTGTTATGTGCAAAAAATACTCTAATCTCTCGTATTTGCTCGACACGTGGAAGCTCAATCCATGGATGCACGAAATCCGATAGGGTGCGACATTAAATGGAAGACCAAATACAGCTCTTTGAAGTCATCGGAGGAGGAACCCGCCTTGCAATGGCGAAGACAATCTGCGTGCCGGACACCTCGTCATTGAAGCCTGGTTCAGGGGCTACTGAGGGAGTCCTGTACTAAGGGGTCCTCGGGCATCCGGCCTGTTGGCCATGGGCCGACTGATGGGCTATGAAGATACAAGACCGAAGACTCTCTCACCCGTGTCCGGATGGGCTTCTCCTTGGCGTGGATGGCAAGCTTGGCATTCGGATATGAAGATTCCTTTCTCTGAAACCGACTTTGTACAACCCTAGTCCCCTCCGGTGTCTATATAAACAAGAGGGTTTAGTCCATGGGGATAATCATAATCATATAGGCTAGACTTCTAGGGTTTTAGCCATTACGATCTCGTGGTAGATCAACTCTTGTAACCCCCATACTCATCAATATTAATCAAGTAGGACGTAGGGTATTACCTCCATTATGAGGGCCCAAACCTGGGTAAAACTTCGTGTCCCTTGTCTCCTGTTACCTTCAACCTCAGGCGCACAGTTCGGGCCCCCATACCTGAGATCCGCCGGTTTTGACACCGATAGCCGGCAGCACCCGGAGCTCGTGGAGGCGAGCGAGCAATCTTTGCCGGCATGGAGGGCAGTGGGGTTATCGCGCTCTCCTCTGATGACGAGGTCAAAGGCGGCGAGGACGGCGGCGAGGTTATCACGCTCTCCTCTGATGATGAGGTCGAAAGCAGCGACGGCGGCGGCGCGGAGGGCATCAAGGTGGTCCCCGAGGACGAGGAGATCACCGTCGACGAGTGGAGGAGTGCCTTCCCCAACGACCCCGACGACGGTACTGGCCCGGACCGGCTCGCGACACACCATACATGACGAGGAAGGATTCGCTCAACCTCTACTTCGACCGAAAGTAGTTTATCTTAGTTTAAATTTATGTTTTATGTTCGGCTTTGCAAAACTATCTATGTTTATGTTTGAATGCATGCTACTTTCGGTTGAACCTGCTTTGGACTTGATCAAATTGAAGTTTACAACCTTAAGTTTAGGGGATTGACTAGAAAAGGCCAAAAATTGCCGGAGTATATATATATATATATATATATATATATATATATATATATATATATATATCCACTAAGGGTTTTAGTCCTTTAACTTTTTAAGGATCGCCTAGAGATGTCCTTATGACTTGTTTATTTCAGTTCTTCACAATGTGATGCTCTATATGTGCAACTATTGGCCGTGCAGTTCAATTTCATCAATAAGAGTTTCAACAATACCACTATTAATTACGATATTTGGTTGCTGTTAAGGATATTGCAGTTTACATGTCCTTTCGTTTTTCAATTGTTGTTTAGCAACATGCATTGTAATGAATGACTAAATATGCAATCCCAGGCTACATAGCAACAAGGAAGAGTGTTACCTTAATGTTCTGATGATGTCTAGATATACATGTAATAAAATCTTATATAGTGGGACGGATGGTGTGTTGTACTACATCATTTTTCAATTGTTGTTTAGCTTCTAATATTAACTTGGTGCTTTTAGGTACATATATCATTGCCAAAGATCCACACTTCGACCCTTTCTGCGGATGGGGCAATGAGATATTCAGGAACTAGCATCAAGTGAGGAAACTGATAAAGATTGTTATTAAAATGGGTCAAAAGATGTCAATCGAACTATTTGTTTACACTTTATGCAAGACAACAATGAACTGCATTGGTACATCATTCTTTATTTGGTGCTTCTGTAATTCTTAAACATATATACCTATGAATCGAATAATGCATTGGTTTTTTAAACCTGATGGATATGAATAAAGCTATAGCCTACTTTCAAGTTTAAATTAGGTACAATTTTAAATAGCAGCAATTAAATTAGGGCGATATTACGTTATACAGGTCATTACAGCACACACGGTTGGTAAAACATAAATGTTTGCGATATACACCATAATCTGAGACGGTTCACAGAGAGGAAACGTGTGCAAGCATGCATACAGTTGCCGTTTGCAAAGTGTGTGTGATGTCAGACGCTATCACATACGGTGCGAGAAAACTAAATGTGTGTGATTGTCTACCTATTGTACACAGTTTATAATCATGAACTATTTGTGATGTGCCAGGCATCATAAAACTTTCGTGCCTAGAATCTTCCTGGAAAACTCTCGTGCCTAGAATCTGCCTGGTTTTAGGCAGAACCACAAAACTCTGACTGCGATGGCAATGCGAGCACCAATGAGTAGCAAGGATGAAGCGTTTGGGATATTCAAGATATTGGAAACGGTTATATAGGGACAACTGTATGCATCAAGGCTCCCTATTTCCGGTGGTTTCTGGGTCGTGTGGGAAGGACCCCCCTATCGCCCACACCCACTTGGCGATGGTTCCATATGCCGTCGCGGACAGGGGTTAAAAACCGTTTGTTTAGGACTGACGCGCACCAGTGTATATTCCTTAGTACTTTTCTCAATTTCAAGCAAAATATTTGGGTAAGGAACATCATAATATTTTCTTTGAGGCATCATGACTACGCAAACAAAAGTGCACACAAAAACAGATCCGGCAAGAAAACGGCGAACGGAAAAAGAGAGGCGAACAAAATGGCAAATTTTTGTGAAGTGGGGGAGAGGAAAACGAGAGGCAAATGGCAAATAATGTAAATTGCGAGGAGATGAGATTTGTAATTAGGAACCTAGTATATGTTGAAGATCCTCCCCGGCAAGGGCGCCAGAAATTCCTTTTGATGTTGCCTGAAGCTACGTTGGTATTTCCCCAAAGAGGAAGGGATGATGCAGCACAACGGCGGTAGGTATTTCCCTCAGATATGAAACCAAGGTTATCGAACCAGTAGGAGAACCAAGCAACACAACGTAAGCAGCCCCTGCACACAGATAACAAATCCTCGCAACCCGACGTGGTAAAGGGGCTGCCAATCCCTTTCGGGTAACGGTGCCAGAACTTGGTGCGTGACGGTAAAAAGGTTATAATAGATTGGATAAATAGATCAAAAAATAAAATAAAGTGCAGCAAAGTATTTTTGGGTTTTTGGATTAATAGATCTAAAAATAAAAGCAAATAAAAATAGATCACAAAGGAAAATATATGAGAAAGAGGACCCAGGGGTCGTAGGTTTCACTAGTGGCTTCTCTCGAGAAAAATAGCAAACGGTGGGTAAACAAATTACTGTTGGGCGATTGATAGAACTTCAAATACTCATGATGATATCCAGGCAATGATCATTATATAGGCATCACGTCCAAGATTAGTAGACCGACTCCTGCCTGCATCTACTACTATTACGCCACACATCGACCACTATCCAGCATGCATCTAGTGTATTAAGTTCATGGAGAAATGGAGTAATGCAATAAGAACGATGACATGATGTAGACAAGATCTATCTATGTAGAGATAGCCCCATCGTTTTATCCTTAGTAGCAACGATACATACGTGTCGTTTCCCTTTCTGTCACTGGGATCAAGCACCGTAAGATCGAACCCACTACAAAGCACCTCTTCCCATTGCAAGATAAATAGATCAAGTTGGCCAAACAAAACCCAAATATAGGAGAAGAAATATGAGGCTATAAGAGATCATCCATAAAAGAGATCAAAGAAACTCAAATACTTTCATGGATATAAAAAGATAGATCTGATCATAAACTCAAATTTCATCGATCCCAACAAACACACCGCAATACATCATATGGATCTCCAAGAGACCATTGTATTAAGAATCAAGAGAGAGAGAGATGAAGCCATCTAGCTACTAACTACGGACCCGAAGGTCTACAAAGAACTACTCACGCATCATCGGAGAGGCACCAATGGAGGTAGTGAACCCCATCCGAGATGGTGTCTAGTTTGGATCTAGTGGTTCTGGACTCTGCGGCGGCTGGATGAATATTTCGTCGACTCCCCTAGGGTTCTAGGATTTTTGGGGTATTTATAGAGCAAAGAGGCGGTCCGGGGGGCACCCGAGGTAGGCACAACCCACCAGGGTGCGCCTAGGCCTCTTGGCACGCCCTGGTGGGTTGTGCCCCCCTCGGGGCACCCCCCAGGCATAGCAAGGGCCCGTTGTGTTCCTTCTGGCCCATAAAAATTCTTCATAAAGTTTCATGGCATTTGGACTCCATCTGATATTGATTTTCTGCGATGTAAAAAATACGGAAAAAATAGGAACTTGCACTTGGCACTATGTCCATAGGTTAGTACCAAAAATGATATAAAATGACTATAAAATGATTATAAAACATCCAAGATTGTTAATATAACAGCATGGAACAATCAAAAATTATAGATACATTGGAGATGTATCAAGTACCAAAGTGAATGATTTGGTTTATCATACTAACGCATCTCACGAAGTTCCGTTAGGTTTTGCGTGATTGAAGTTTTCAAGTTTTGGGTGAGATATCGATATGAGGAGAATAAGGAGTGACAAGACCCTAAGCTTGGGGATTCCCAAGGCACCCCCAAGGTGATATTCAAGGAAGATCTAAGCAACTAAGCTTGGGGATGCCCCGGAAGGCATCCCTTCTTTCATCTCCAACATTATCGGTAACCTTACTTGGAGTTCTATTTTCATTCGTCACATGATATGAGTTTTGCTTGGAGCGTTATTTTATTTTATTAGTATTTTCTTGCTGTTATTTAGAGTAACGTTTTTCATCTTTTACTTCAATAAAAATGTCAAGTATAGCCTTTGCCATGCTTATTTTGCAAGTACATGAGTTGCTATTTCAAAACAGAAAGTTTGTTACTGTTGCAAAAATTCTCTATAAAAGTCAAAATGTGATAAAAGGTTGAAATTTTTTTCACGATAAGCTATGATAAGTTTTCTAGAGTGTGGTAAATTTTCAGAATTTTTTGAGTAAAAGAAGTATGGATCTTACTTCATCCTTTACATATTGTCCTGTTAGGCAGATTGCTGTTGTGTTTGCATTGTTTGCACATGTTTGCTTGCTTAATGATTCTATTTGAGGATAGGAGTATTAAATATGTAGAGGCATTTACTATGGAATGTCGAATAATGATTTTAGTGATTTGTTACAGTATAGAATGATAAGGTTTTGCATTGGTTTATACTAACTTATCTCGCTGTTAACCAATATCCTAGCTCAAAATATATAAGTGAAGCACACAAAGCATTCTATAAAGCCATACTCAAAAGATTTAAGTGAAGCACAAAGAGCATTCTATAAATCCATACTCAAAATATTTAAGTGAAGCACAAAGATCATTCTATAAAGACATGAAGGACTATCTCAAACTAGCATAGTGCACAAAGCAAAAGTAAAACACAAAAGATGCATATCATGTGAACAAAACAAAAACCAAGGTATACCGATAATTGTTGAAGAATAAAGATGGGATGCCTTACGGGGCATCCCCAAGCTTAGATGCTTGAGTATCATTGAAATATTTATTTGTATCCCCAATCTTGAACATCCTCTTCTCCTTATTCTTCTCATATTGATAACTCCTCGATCTTCGAACACTTCATCCACACAAAACTTAACAAAACCCTTGTGAGATCCGTTAGTATAATAAAGCAAATCACTCCCTTTTGGTACTGTTGTAAACTCATTCCAAATTTATATTACCGTTATATCTACTGTATTCCAACTTCACCATGGTTCATACCCCCCGATACTACCCATAGATTCATTAAAATAAGAAAATAACACATAGAAAACAGAATCTGTCAAAAACAAGACAGCCTATAGCAAGAAACTTCATATACTTATGTAACTCCAATTTTTTTTGCAAAAATATGAAAAATAAACAATTTGTATAGCAATATTGTGTAAAATTTTCAAAAACTTTTGACGTTCCACTAAAAAATGTAAATTCACGCACTACAGCCAAAGTTCCTGTTTTTTGCACCGCACAAACAAAACAAGCAATCTAATCATACTAAAGCCAAATCTTGGCACATTATTTTTATAGTACAATGGATATACACAAGGGAACAATCATTTTTGAGAAACTTCCATGAAAAATTCTACATTGTTGAAGGAAATATGCCCTAGGGGCAATAATAAAGTTATCATTTTTTTCCTTATATCATGATAAATGTTTATTATTCGTGCTAGAATTGTATTAACCGGAAACGTAATACTTGTGTGAATACATAGACAAACAAAGTGTCACTACTATGCCTCTACTTGACTAGCTCGTTAATCGAAGATGGTTATGTTTCCTAACCATAGACATGAGTTGCCATTTGATTAACGGGATCACATCATTAGGAGAACGATGTGATTGACATGACCCATTCCATTAGCTTAGCACCCGATCGTTTAGTATGTTGCTATTGCTTTCTTCATGACTTATACATGTTCCTATTGTTGGGGAACATTGCAGAAAACAAAAAATTTCCTACGTTTCACCAAGATCAATCTATGGAGTCAACTAGCAACGAGAGGAGAGTGCATCTACATACCCTTGTAGATCGCGAGCGGAAGCGTTCAAGAGAACGGGGATGATGGAGTCGTACTCGCCGTCATCCAAATCACCGATGACCAAGTGCCGAACGGACGGCACCTCCACGTTCAACACACGTACGGAGCGGATGACGTCTCCTCCTTCTTGATCCAGCAAGGGGGAAGGAGAGGTTGATGAAGATCCAGCAGCACGACGGCGTGGTGGTGGATGCAGCAGTGAACGCAGCAGGGCTTCGCCGAGCTTCTGCGAGAGGGAGAGGTGTAGCAGGGGAGAGGGAGGCGCCAAGACTTGAGGTCCGGCTGCCCTCCCTCCCCCCTTTATATAGGCCCCCTAGGGGGTGCGCCGGCCCTAGGAGATGGGATCTCCTAGGGGGGCGGCGGCCCAGGGGGTGGAGTACCCCCCAAGGCAAGTGGAGGCGCCCCCTCCCCTATGGTTCCCAACCCTAGGCGCATGGGGGCCCAAGGGGGGTGCACCAGCCCACTATGGGCTGGTTCCCCTCCCCACTTCAGCCCATCGGGCCCTCCGGGATGGGTGGCCCCACCCGGTGGACCCCCGGGACCCATCCGGTGGTCCCGGTACAATATCAGTGACCCCGAAACTTTCCCGATGGCCGAAACTACACTTCCTATATATAATTCTTCACCTCCGGACAATTCCGGAACTCCTCGTGACGTCTAGGATCTCATCCGGGACTCCGAACAACTTTCGGATTACTGCATACTCATCTCTATACAACCCTAGCGTCACCGAACCTTAAGTGTGTAGACCCTACGGGTTCGGGAGACAAGCAAACATGACCGAGACGACTCTCTGGTCAATAACCAACAGCGGGATCTAGATACCCATGTTGGCTCCCACATGCTCCTCGATGATCTCATCGGATGAACCACGATGTCGAGGACCTAATCAATCTCGTACTCAATTCCCTTTGTCAATCGGTACGTTACTTGCCCGAGACTCGATCGTCGGTATCCCAATACCTTGTTTAGTCTTGTTACCGGCAAGTCACTTTACTCGTACCGTAATGCATGATCCCGTGATCAACCACTTGATCACATTGAGCTCATTATGATGATGCATTACCGAGTGGGCCCAGAGATACCTCTTCGTCATACGGAGTGACAAATCCCAGTCTCGATTCATGCCTACCCAACAGACACTTTAGGAGATACCTATAATGTACCTTTATAGTCACCCAGTTACGTTGTGACGTTTGGCACACGCAAGGAACTCCTACGGTATCCGGGAGTTACACAATCTCATGGTCTATGGAAATGATACTTGACATCCAGAAAAGCTACAGCAAACGAACTACACGATCTTTGTGCTATGCTTAGGTTTGGGTCTTGTCCATCACATCATTCTCCTAATGATGTGATCCCGTTATCAATGACATCCCCATGTCCATAGCCAGGAAACCATGACTATCTATTGATCAACGGGCTAGTCAACTAGAGGCTCACTAGGGACACATTGTGGTCTATGTATTCACACATGTATTACAATTTCCAGATAATACAATTATAGCATGAATAATAGACAATTACCATGAACAAGGAAATATAATAATAATTTTATTATTGCCTCTAGGGCATATTTTCAACAGTCTCCCACTTGCACTAGAGTCAATCATCTAGTTACATTGTGATGAATCGAACACCCATGGAATTCTGGTGTTGATCATGTTTTGCTCTAGGGAGAGGTTTAGTCAACGGATCTGCTACATTCAGGTCCGTATGTACTTTACAAATATCTATGTCTCCATTTTGAACACTTTCACGAATGGAGTTGAAGCGACGCTTGATATGCCTGGTCTTCCAGTGAAACCTTTGCTCCTTGGCAAGGGCAATAGCTCCAGTGTTGTCACAGAAGAGAGTCATCGGGCCCGACGCATTGGGTATGACTCCTAGGTCGGTAATGAACTCCTTCACCCAGACTGCTTCGTGTGCTGCCTCCGAGGCTGCCATGTACTCCGCTTCACATGTAGATCCCGCCACAACGCTTTGCTTGACTCTGCACCAGCTTACTGCCCCACCATTCAAAATATACACGTATCCAGTTTGTGACTTAGAGTCATCCAGATCTGTGTCGAAGCTAGCATCGACGTAACCCTTTACGACGAGCTCTTCGTCACCTCCATAAACGAGAAACATTTCCTTAGTCCTTTTCAGGTACTTCAGGATATTTTTGACCGCTGTCTAGTGTTCCATGCCGGGATTACTTTGGTACCTTCCTACCAAACTCACGGCAAGGTTTACATCAGGTCTGGTACACATCATAGCATACATGATAGACCCTATGGCTGAGGCATAGGGGACGACACTCATCTTTTCTCTATCTTCTGCCGTGGTCGGGCATTGAGGCAAGCTCAATCTCGTACCTTGCAATACAGGCAAGAACCCCTTCTTTGACTGATCCATTTTGAACTTCTTCAAAATCTTGTCAAGGTACGTACTCTGTGAAAGACCAATGAGGCGTCTCGATCTATCTCTATAGATCTTGATGCCTAATATATAAGCAGCTTCTCCAAGGTCCTTCATTGAAAAAAACTTGTTCAAATAGGCCTTTATGCTTTCCAAGAATTCTATATCATTTCCCATCAACAGTATGTCATCCAAAAACAATATGAGAAATGCTACAGAGCTCCCACTCACTTTCTTGTAAATGCAGGCTTCTCCATAAGTCTGCATAAACCCAAACGCTTTGATCATCTCATCAAAAGCGAATGTTCCAACTCCGAGATGCTTGCACCAGCCCATAAATCGAGCGTTGGAGCTTGCACACCTTGTCAGCATTCTTAGGATCGACAAAACCTTCCGGCTGCATCATATACAATTCCTCCTTAAGGAAACCATTAAGGAATGCCGTTTTGACGTCCATTTGCCATATCTCATAATCATAGAATGCGGCAATTGCTAACATGATTTGGACGGACTTCAGCTTCGCTACGGGTGAGAAAGTCCCATCGTAGTCAACCCCTTGAACTTGTCGATAACCCTTAGCGACAAGCCGAGCCTTATAGATGGTCACATTACCATCCGCGCATGTCTTCTTCTTAAATATCCATTTATTTTCTATGGCTCACCGATCAACGGGCAAGTCAGTCAAAGTCCATACTTCGTTTTCATACATGGATCCTATCTCGGATTTCATGGCTTCCAGCCATTTGTCGGAATCCGGGCCCGCCATTGCTTCTTCATAGTTTGAAGGTTCACCGTTGTCTAACAACATGATCTCCAAGACAGGGTTGCCGTACCACTCTGGTGCGGAACGTGTCCTTGTGGACCTATGAAGTTCAGTAGCAACTTGATCTGAAGTTTCATGATCATCATCAACAACTTCCTCTCTAGTCGGTGCAGGCACCTCATGAACATTTTCTTGAGCTCGCCACTTACCGGTTCAAGAGGTAATACTTCATCAAGTTCTACCTTCCTCCCACTTATTTCTTTCGAGAGAAACTCCTTCTCTAGAAAGGACCCATTCTTGGCAACAAAGATCTTGCCTTCGGATCTGAGGTAGAAGGTATACCCAACAATTTCTTTAGGGTATCCTATGAAGACACATTTTTTCGACTTGGGTTCGAGCTTTTTAGGTTGAAGTTTCTTGACATAAGCATCGCATCCCCAAACTTTTAGAAACGACAGCTTAGGTTTCTTCCCAAACCATAATTCATACGGTGTCGTCTCAACGGATTTCGACGGAGCCCTATTTAAAGTGAATGCGGCAGTCTCTAAAGCATAGCCCCAAAATGATAGCGGTAAATCGGTAAGAGACATCATAGATCACACCATATCTAATAGAGTGCGATTACGACGTTCGGACACACCATTACGCTGAGGTGTTCCAGGTGGCGTGAGTTGTGAAACTATTCCACATTTTCTTAAGTGTGTGCCAAATTCGTGACTCAAGTATTCTCCCCCACGATCTGATCGCAAGAACTTGATTTTCCTGTCACGTTGATTCTCAACCTCACTCTGAAATTCCTTGAACTTTTCAAAGGTCTCAGACTTGTGTTTCATTAAGTAGACATACCCATATCTACTCAAGTCATCAGTGAGGGTGAGAACATAACAATAGCCACCGCGAGCCTCAACACTCATTGGACCGCACACATCAGTATGTATGATTTCCAATAAGTTGGTTGCTCGCTCCATTGTTCCTGAGAATGGAGTCTTGGTCATTTTACCCATGAGGCATGGTTCGCACGTGTCAAATGATTCGTAATCAAGAGACTCTAAAAGTCCATCTGCATGGAGCTTCTTCATGCGTTTGACACCTATGTGACCAAGGCGGCAGTGCCACAAGTATGTGGGACTATCATTATCAACCTTACATCTTTTGGTATTCACACTATGAATATGTGTAGCATTACGCTCGAGATTCATTAAGAATAAACCATTCACCATCGGAGCATGACCATAAAACATATCTCTCATATAAATAGAACAACCATTATTCTCGGATTTAAATGAGTAGCCATCTCGTATTAAACGAGATCCTGATACAATGTTCATGCTCAAAGCTGGCACTAAATAACAATTATTGAGGTTTAAAACTAATCCCGTAGGTAAATGTAGAGGTAGCGTGCCGACGGCGATCACATCGACCTTGGAACCATTCCCGACGCGCATCGTCACCTCGTCCTTCGCCAGTCTCCGCTTATTCCGCAGCTCCTGCTTTGAGTTACAAATGTGAGCAACCGCACCGGTATCAAATACCCAGGAGCTACTACGAGTACTGGTAAGGTACACATCAATTACATGTATATCACATATACCTTTTGTGATGCCGGCCTTCTTGTCCGCTAAGTATTTGGGGCAGTTCCGCTTCCAGTGACCACTTCCCTTGCAATAAAAGCACTCAGTCTCGGGCTTGGGTCCATTCTTTGGCTTCTTCCCGGCAGCTTGCTTACCGGGCGCGGCAACTCCCTTGCCGTCCTTCTTGAAGTTCTTCTTACCCTTGCCTTTCTTGAACTTAGTGGTTTTATTCACCATCAACACTTGATGTTCCTTTTTGACTTCTACCTCTGCTGATTTCAGCATTGCAAATACTTCAGGAATGGTCTTTTCCATCCCCTGCATATTGAAGTTCATCACAAAGCTCTTGTAGCTTGGTGGAAGCGACTGAAGGATTCTGTCAATGACCGCGTCATCCGGGAGATTAACTCCCAGCTGAGTCAAGCGGTTATGCAACCCAGACATTTTGAGTATGTGCTCACTGACAGAACTATTTTCCTCCATCTTACAGCTGAAGAACTTGTCGGAGACTTCATATCTCTCGACCCGGGCATGAGCTTGGAAAACCATTTTCAGCTCTTCGAACATCTCATATGCTCCGTGTCGCTCAAAACGCTTTTGGAGCCCCGGTTCTAAGCTGTAAAGCATGCCGCACTGAACGAGGGAGTAATCATCAGCACGTGTCTGCCAAGCGTTCATAACGTCTTGGTTCTGTGGGACGGGTGCGTCACCTAGCGGTGCTTCTAGGACATAATCTTTCTTGGCAGCTATGAGGATGATCCTCAGGTTCCGGACCCAGTCCGTATAGTTGCTGCCATCGTCTTTCAGCTTGGTTTTCTCTAGGAACGCGTTGAAGTTGAGGACAACGTTGGCCATTTGATCTACAAGACATATTGTAAAGATTTTAGACTAAGTTCATGATAATTAAGTTCATCTAATCAAATTATTCAATGAACTCCCACTTAGATAGACATCCCTCCAGTCATCTAAGTATAACATGATCCGAGTTGACTAGGCCGTGTCCGATCATCACGTGAGACGGACTAGTCAACATCGGTGAACATCTTCATGTTGATCGTATCTTCTATACGACTCATGCTCGACCTTTCGGTCTTCTGTGTTCCGAGGCCATGTCTGTACATGCTAGGCTCGTCAAGTCAACCTAAGTGTATTGCGTGTGTAAATCTGTCTTACACCTGTTGTATGTGAATGTTGGAATCTATCACACCCGATCATCACGTGGTGCTTCGAAACAACGAACTGTCGCAACGGCGCACAGTTAGGGGAAACACTTTCTTGAAATTATTATGAGGGATCATCTTATTTACTACCGTTGTTCTAAGTAAACAAGATGCAAAAACATGATAAACATCACATGCAATCAAATAACAGTGACATGATATGGCCAATATCACATAGCTCCTTTGATCTCCATCTTGGGGCTCCATGATCATCTTGTCACCGGCATGACACCATGATCTCCATCATCGTGTCTCCATGAAGTTGCTCGCCAACTATTACTTCTACTACTATGGCTAACGCTTTAGCAATAAAGTAAAGTAATTACATGACGTTTATGTTGACACGCAGGTCATAAATAAATAAAGACAACTCCTATGGCTCCTGCCGGTTGTCATACTCATCGACATGCAAGTCGTGATCCTATTACAAGAACATGATCAATCTCATACATCACATATATCATTCATCATTCATCACAACTTTTGGCCATATCACATCACAAAACACTTGCTGCAAATACAAGTTAGACGTCCTCTAACTGTTGTTGCAAGTTTTTACGTGGCTGCTATAGGTTTCTAGCAAGAACGTTTCTTACCTACGCCAAAACCACAACGTGAATTGCCAATTTCTATTTACCCTTCATAAGGACCCTGTTCATCGAATCCGATCCGACTAAAGTGGGAGAGACAGACACCCGCCAGCCACCTTATGCAACTAGTGCATGTCAGTCGGTGGAACCGGTCTCACGTAAGCGTACATGTAAGGTTGGTCTGGGCCGCTTCATCCCACGATGCCGCCGAATCAAGATAAGACTAGTAACGGCAAGCAAATTGACAATATCGACGCCCACAACTACTTTGTGTTCTACTCGTGCATACTAACTACGCATAGACCTAGCTCTGATACCACTGTTGGGGAACATTGCAGAAAACAAAAAAATTTCCTACATTTCACCAAGATCAATCTATGGAGTCAACTAGCAACGAGAGGAGAGTGCATCTACATACCCTTGTAGATCACGAGCGGAAGCGTTCAAGAGAACGGGGATGATGGAGTCGTACTCGCCGTGATCCAAATCACCAATGACCAAGTGCCGAACGAATGGCACCTCCGTGTTCAACACACATACGGAGCGGATGACGTCTCCTCCTTCTTGATCCAGCAAGGGGGAAGGAGAGGTTCATGAAGATCCAGCAGCACGACGGCATGGTGGTGGATGCAGCAGTGAACGCAGCAGGGCTTCGCCGAGCTTCTGCGAGAGGGAGAGGTGTAGCAGGGGAGAGGGAGGCGCCAAGACTTGAGGTCCGGCTGCCCTCCCTCCCCCCCTTTATATAGGCCCCCTAGGGGGTGCACCGGCCCTAGGAGATGGGATCTCCTAGGGGGCGGCGGCCAAGGGGGTGGAGTACCCCCCAAGGCAAGTGGAGGCGCCCCCTCCCCTAGGGTTCCCAACCCTAGGCGCATGGGGGGCCCCAAGGGGGGGCGCACCAGCCCACTATGGGCTGGTTCCCCTCCCCACTTCAGCCCATGGGGCCCTCCGGGATGGGTGGCCCCACCCCGTGGACCCCCGGGACCCATCCGGTGGTCCCGGTACAATACCGGTGACCCCGAAACTTTCCCGATGGCCGAAACTACACTTCCTATATATAATTCTTCACCTCCGGACAATTCCGGAACTCCTCGTGACGTCCAGGATCTCATCCGGGACTCCGAACAACTTTCGGATTACTGCATACTCATATCTATACAACCCTAGCGTCACCGAACCTTAAGTGTGTAGACCCTACGGGTTCGGGAGACAAGCAGACATGACCGAGACGACTCTCTGGTCAATAACCAACAGCGGGATCTGGATACCCATGTTGGCTCCCACATGCTCCTCGATGATCTCATCGGATGAACCACGATGTCGAGGACCTAATCAATCCCGTACTCAATTCCCTTTGTCAATCGGTACGTTACTTGCCCGAGACTCGATTGTCGGTATCCCAATACCTTGTTCAATCTCGTTACCGGCAAGTCACTTTACTCGTACCGTAATGCATGATCCCGTGATCAACCACTTGATCACATTGAGCTCATTATGATGATGCATTACCGAGTGGGCCCAGAGATACCTCTCCGTCATACGGAGTGACAAATCCCAGTCTCGATTCGTGCCAACCCAACAGACACTTTCGGAGATACCTGTAATGTACTTTTATAGTCAGCCAGTTACGTTGTGACGTTTGGCACACCCAAGGCACTCCTACGGTATCCGGGAGTTGCACAATCTCATGGTCTAAGGAAATGATACTTGACATCCAGAAAAGCTACAGCAAACGAACTACACGATCTTTGTGCTATGCTTAGGTTTGGGTCTTGTCCATCACATCATTCTCCTAATGATGTGATCCCGTTATCAATGACATCCCCATGTCCATAGCCAGGAAACCATGACTATCTGTTGATCAACGGGCTAGTCAACTAGAGGCTCACTAGGGGCACATTGTGGTCTATGTATTCACACATGTATTACGATTTCCGGATAATACAATTATAGCATGAATAATAGACAATTATCATGAACAAGGAAATATAATAATCATTTTATTAGTGCCTCTAGGGCATATTTCCAACACCTATGACTATGAGATTATGCAACTCCCGTTTACCGGAGGAACACTTTGTGTGCTACCAAACGTCACAACGCAACTGGGTGATTATAAAGGTGCTCTACAGGTGTCTCCAAAGGTACATGTTGGGTTGGCGTATTTCGAGATTAGGATTTGTCGCTCCGATTGTCGGAGAGGTATCTTTGGGCCCTATCGGTAATACACATCACTTAAGCCTTGTAAGCAATGCAACTAATAAGTTAGTTGCAAGATGATGTATTACGGAACGAGTAAAGAGACTTGCCGGTAACGAGATTGAACTAGGTATTGAGATACCGACGATCGAATCTCGGGCAAATAACATACCGATGACAAAGGGAACAACGTATGTTGTTATGCGGTCTGACCGATAAAGATCTTCGTAGAATATGTAGGAGCCAATATGAGCATCCAGGTTCCGCTATTGGTTATTGACCGGAGACATGTCTCGGTCATGTCTACATTGTTCTCGAACCCGTAGGGTCCACATGCTTAACGTTACGATGACAGTTTCATTATGAGTTTATATATTTTGATGTACCGAAGGTTGTTCGGAGTCCCAGATGTGATCACGGACTTGACGAGGAGTCTTGAAATGGTCGAGACATAAAGATCGATATATTGGACGACTATATTTGGACATCGGAAAGGTTCCGGGTAAGATTGGGACAATACCGGATCACCGGGAGGTTATCGGAACCCCCCGGGAGGTATATGGGCCTTATTAGGCCTTAGTGGAAAGGAGGGGAAAGGAGCAAGGGAGGGGGCACCCCCCCCAGGCCCAATCCGAATTGGGAGGCGGGCTGCCCCCACCCTTTCCTTCCTCCCTCCTTCCTCTTCCTTCGCTCTCCTACTCCTAAGAGGGAAAAGGGGAGTCCTACTCCCGGTGGGAGTTGGACTCCCCCCCTTGGGCGCGCCACCCTCCTTGGCTGGCCCCCTCCTCCACTCCTTTATATACGGGGCAGGGGGCACCCCAGAGACACAACAATTGATCATTGATCTCTTAGCCGTGTGCGGTGCCCCCCTCCACCATAATCCTCGATAATATTGTAGCGGTGCTTAGGCGAAGCCCTGCGACGGTAGAACATCAAGATAGTGACCACGCCGTTGTGCTGACGAAACTCATCCCCGACACTTTGCTGGATCGGAGTCCGGGGATCGTCATTGAGCTGAACGTGTGCAAAAACTCGGAGGTGTCATAGTTTCGGTGCTTGATCGGTCGGGCCGTGAAGACGTACGACTACATCAACCGTGTTGTTATAACGCTTCCGCTTCCAGTCTACGACGGTACGTAGACAACACTCTCCCCTCTCGTTGTTGTGCATCACCATGATCTTGCGTGTGCGTAGGAATTTTTTTGAAATTACTATGTTCCCCAACAGTGGCATCCGAGCCTAGGTTTTATGTGTTGATGTTATATGCACGAGTAGAACACAAGCGAGTTGTGGGCGATATAAGTCATACTGCTTACCAGCATGTTATACTTTGGTTCGGCGGTATTGTTGGATGAAGCGGCCCGGACCGACATTACGCATACGCTTACGCGAGACTGGTTCTACCGACATGCTTTGCACACAGGTGGCTCGCGGGTGTCAGTTTCTCCAACTTTAGTTGAACCGAGTGTGGCTACGCCCGGTCCTTGCGAAGGTTAAAACAGCACCCACTTGACAAACTATCGTTGTGGTTTTTGATGCGTAGGTAAGATTGGTTCTTGCTAAGCCCATAGCAGACACGTAAAACTTGCAACAAACAAAGTAGAGGACATCTAACTTGTTTTTGCAGGGCATGTTGTGATGTGATATGGTCAAGGCATGATGCTAAATTTTATTGTATGAGATGATCATGTTTTGTAACCAAGTTATAGGCAACTGGCAGGATCCATATGGTTGTCGCTTTATTGTATGCAATGCAATCGCCCTGTAATGCTTTACTTTATCACTAAGTGGTAGCGATAGTCGTAGAAGCATAAGATTGGCGAGACGACAACGATGCTACGATGAAGCTCAAGGTGTCCGTCGGTGACGATGGTGATCATGACGATGCTTCGGAGATGGAGATCACAAGCACAAGATGATGATGGCCATATCATATCACTTATATTGATTGCATGTGATGTTTATCTTTTATGCATCTTATCTTGCTTTGATTGATGGTAGCATTATAAGATGATCTCTCACTAAATTTCAAGATAAAAGTGTTCTCCCTGAGTATGCACCGTTGCCAAAGTTCGTCGTGCCCAGACACCACGTGATGATCGGGTGTGATAAGCTCTACGTCCATCTACAACGGGTGCAAGCTAGTTTTGCACACGCAGAATAATCAGGTTAAACTTGACGAGCCTAGCATATGCAGATATGACCTCGGAACACTGAGACCGAAAGGTCGAGCGTGAATCATATAGTAGACATGATCAACATAGTGATGTTCACCATTGAAAACTACTCCATTTCACGTGATGATCGGTTATGGTTTAATTGATTTGGATCACGTGATCACTTAGAAGATTAGAGGGATGTCTTTCTAAGTGGGAGTTCTTAAGTAATATGATTAATTGAACTTAAATTTATCATGAACTTAGTACCTGATAGTATCTTGCTTGTTTATGTTTGATTGTAGATAGATGGCCCGTGCTGTTGTTCCGTTGAATTTTAATGCGTTCCTCGAGAAAGCAAAGTTGAAAGATGATGGTAGCAATTATACGGACTGGGTCTGTAACTTGAGGATTATCCTCATTGCTGCATAGAAAAAATACGTCCTAGAAGCACCGCCGGGTGCCAGGCCTGCTGCTGATGCAACTGACGACATTAAGAATGTCTGGCAGAGCAAAGCTGATGACTACTCGATAGTTCAATGTGCCATGCTTTACGGCTTAGAACCGGGTCTTCAATGATGTTTTGAACATCATGGAGCATATGAGATGTTCCAGGAGTTGAAGCTAATATTTCAAGCAAATGCCCGGATTGAGAGATATGAAGTCTCCAATAAGTTCTATAGCTGCAAGATGGAGGAGAACAGTTCTATCAGTGAGCATATACTCAAAATGTCTGGGTATAATAATCACTTGATTCAACTGGGAGTTAATCTTCTGGATGATTGCGTCATTGATAGAATTCTCCAATCACTTCCACCTAGCTACAAGAGCTTCGTGATGAACTATAATATGCAAGGGATGGATAAGATAATTCCCGAGCTCTTCGCAATGCTAAAAATTGTGGAGGTAGAAATCAAGAAGGAGCATCAAGTGTTGATGGTCAACAAGACCACTAGTTTCAAGAAAAAGGGCAAGGGGAAGAAGAAGGGGAACTTCAAGAATAACAACAAGCAAGTTGCTGCTCAGGAGAAGAAACCCAAGTCTGGACCTAAGCCTGAAACTGAGTGCTTCTACTGCAAGCAGACTGGTCACTGGAAGCGGAACTGCCCCAAGTATTTGGCGGATAAGAAGGATGGCAAGGTGAACAAAGGTATATGTGATATACATGTTATTGATGTGTACCTTACTAGAGCTCGCAGTAGCACCTGGGTATTTGATACTGGTTCTGTTGCTAATATTTGCAACTCGAAACAGGGACTACGGATTAAGCGAACATTGGCGAAGGACGAGGTGACGATGCGCGTGGGAAATGGTTCCAAAGTCGATGTGATCGCGGTCGGCACGCTACCTCTACATCTACCATCGGGATTAGTATTAGACCTAAATAATTGTTATTTGGTGCCAGCGTTGAGCATGAACATTATATCTGGATCTTGTTTGATGCGAGACGGTTATTCATTTAAATCAGAGAATAATGGTTGTTCTATTTATATGAGTAATATCTTTTATGGTCATGCACCCTTGAAGAGTGGTCTATTTTTGATGAATCTCGATAGTAGTGATACACATATTCATAATGTTGAAGCCAAAAGATGCAGAGTTGATAATGATAGTGCAACTTATTTGTGGCACTGCCGTTTAGGTCATATCGGTGTAAAGCACATGAAGAAACTCCATACTGATGGACTTTTGGAACCACTTGATTATGAATCACTTGGTACTTGCGAACCGTGCCTCATGGGCAAGATGACTAAAACGCCGTTCTCCGGTACTATGGAGAGAGCAACAGATTTGTTGGAAATCATACATACAGATGTATGTGGTCCAATGAATGTTGAAGCTCGTGGCAGATATCATTATTTTCTCACCTTCACAAATGATTTAAGCAGATATGGGTATATCTACTTAATGAAACATAAGTCAGAAACATTTGAAAAGTTCAAAGAATTTCAGAGTGAAGTTGAAAATCATCGTAACAAGAAAATAAAGTTTCTACGATCTGATCGTGGAGGAGAATATTTGAGTTACGAGTTTGGTTTACATTTGAAACAATGCGGAATAGTTTCGCAACTCACGCCACCCGGAACACCACAGCATAATGGTGTGTCCGAACGTCGTAATCGTACTTTACTTGATATGGTGCGATCTATGATGTCTCTTACAGATTTACCGCTATCGTTTTGGGGTTATGCTTTAGAGACGGCCGCATTCACGTTAAATAGGGCACCATCAAAATCCGTTGAGACGACGCCTTATGAACTATGGTTTGGCAAGAAACCAAAGTTGTCGTTTCTGAAAGTTTGGGGCTGCAATGCTTATGTGAAAAAGCTTCAACCTGATAAGCTCGAACCCAAATCGGAGAAATGTGTCTTCATAGGATACCCGAAGGAGACTATTGGGTACACCTTCTATCACAGATCCGAAGGCAAGACATTTGTTGCTAAGAATGGATCCTTTCTAGAGAAGGAGTTTCTCTCGAAAGAAGTGAGTGGGAGGAAAGTAGAACTTGATGAGGTAACTGTACCTGCTCCCTTATTGGAAAGTAGTACATCACAGAAACCGGTTTCTGTGACACCTACACCAATTAGTGAGGAAGCTAATGATGATGATCATGAAACTTCAGAACAAGTTACTACTGAACCTCGTAGATCAACCAGAGTAAGATCCGCACCAGAGTGGTACGGTAATCCTGTTCTGGAAGTCATGCTACTAGATCATGATGAACCTACGAACTATGAAGAAGCGATGGTGAGCCCAGATTCCGCAAAATGGCTTGAAGCCATGAAATCTGAGATGGGATCCATGTATGAGAACAAAGTGTGGACTTTGGTTGACTTGCCCAATGATCGGCAAGCAATTGAAAATAAATGGATCTTCAAGAAGAAGACTGACGCTGACGGTAATGTTACTGTCTACAAAGCTCGACTTGTCGCAAAAGGTTTTCGACAAGTTCAAGGGATTGACTACGATGAGACCTTCTCACCCGTAGCGATGCTTAAGTCTGTCCGAATCATGTGAGCAATTGCCGCATTTTATGATTATGAAATTTGGCAGATGGATGTCAAAACTGCATTCCTGAATGGATTTCTGGAAGAAGAGTTGTATATGATGCAGCCGGAAGGTTTTGTCGATCCAAAGGGAGCTAACAAAGTGTGCAAGCTCCAGCGATCCATTTATGGACTGGTGCAAGCATCTCGGAGTTGGAATAAACGCTTTGATAGTGTGATCAAAGCATTTGGTTTTATACAAACTTTTGGAGAAGCCTGTATTTACAAGAAAGTGAGTGGGAGCTCTGTAGCATTTCTGATATTATATGTGGATGGCATATTGCTAATCAGAAATGATATAGAATTTCTGGATAGCATAAAGGGATACTTGAATAAGAGTTTTTCAATGAAAGACCTCGGTGAAGCTGCTTACATATTGGGCATTAAGATCTATAGAGATAGATCAAGACGCTTAATTGGACTTTCACAAAGCACATACCTTGACAAAGTTTTGAAGAAGTTCAAAATGGATCAAGCAAAGAAAGGATTCTTGCCTGTGTTACAAGGTGTGAAGTTGAGTAAGACTCAATGCCCGACCACTGCAGAAGATAGAGAGAAAATGAAAGATGTTCCCTATGCTTCAGCCATAGGCTCTATCATGTATGCAATGTTGTGTACCAGACCTGATGTGTGCCTTGCTATAAGTCTAGCAGGGAGGTACCAAAGTAATCCAGGAGTGGATCACTGAACAACGGTCAAGAACATCCTGAAATACCTGAAAAGGGCTAAGGATATGTTTCTCGTATATGGAGGTGACAAAGAGCTCATCGTAAATGGTTACGTTGATGCAAGCTTTGACACTGATCCGGACGATTCTAAATCGCAAACCTGATGCAGTTCTAAACGGTGGAGCTGTCAGTTGGTGCAGTTCTAAACAAAGTGTCGTGGCGGGATCTACATGTGAAGTGGAGTACATAGCTGCTCCGGAAGCAGCAAACGAAGGAGACTAGATGAAGGAGTTCATATCCGATCTAGGTGTCATATCTAGTGCATCGGGTCCAATGAAAATCTTTTGTGACAATACTGGTGCAATTGCCATAGCAAAGGAATCCAGATTTCACAAGAGAACCAAGCACATCAAGAGACGCTTCAATTCCATCTGGGATCTAGTCCAGGTGGGAGACATAGAGATTTGCAAGATACATACGGATCTGAATGTAGCAGACCCATTGACTAAGCCTCTTCCACGAGCAAAACATGATCAGCACCAAGGCTCCATGGGTGTTAGAATCATTACTGTGTAATCTAGATTATTGACTCTAGTGCAAGTGGGAGACTGAAGGAAATATGCCCTAGAGGCAATAATAAAGTTATTATTTATTTCCTTATATCATGATAAATGTTTATTATTCATGCTAGAATTGTATTAACCGGAAACATAATACATGTGTGAATACATAGACAAACAAAGTGTCACTAGTATGCCTCTACTTGACTAGCTCGTTAATCGAAGATGGTTATGTTTCCTAACCATAGACAATGAGTTGTCATTTGATTAACGGGATCACATCATTAGGAGAATGATGTGATTGACATGACCCATTCCATTAGCTTAGCACCCGATCGTTTAGTATGTTGCTATTGCTTTCTTCATGACTTATACATGTTCCTATGACTATGAGATTATGCAACTCCCGTTTACCGGAGGAACACTTTGTGTGCTACCAAACGTCACAACGTAACTGGGTGATTATAAAGGTGCTCTACAGGTGTCTCCAAAGGTACATGTTGGGTTGGCGTATTTCGAGATTAGGATTTGTCACTCCGATTGTCGGAGAGGTATCTCTGGGCCCTCTCGGTAATGCACATCACTTAAGCCTTGCAAGCATTGCAACTAATGAGTTAGTTGCGAGATGATGTATTACGGAACGAGTAAAGAGACTTGCCGGTAACGAGATTGAACTAGGTATTGAGATACCGACGATCGAATCTCGGGCAAGTAACATACCGATGACAAAGGGAACAACGTATGTTGTTATGCGGTCTGACCGATAAAGATCTTCGTAGAATATGTAGGAGCCAATATGAGCATCCAGGTTCCGCTATTGGTTATTGACCGGAGACGTGTCTCGGTCATGTCTACATTGTTCTCGAACCCGTAGGGTCCGCACGCTTAACGTTACGATGACAGTTTATTATGAGTTTATATATTTTGATGTACCGAAGGTTGTTCGGAGTCCCGGATGTGATCACGGACATGACGAGGAGTCTCGAAATGGTCGAGACATAAAGATCGATATATTGGACGACTATATTTGGACACCGAAAAGGTTCCGGTAAGATTGGGACAATACCGGATCACGCGGAGGTTATCGGAACCCCCCGGGAGGTATATGGGCCTATTAGGCCTTAGTGGAAAGGAGGGGAAAGGAGCAAGGGGGGGGCGCCCCCCAGCCCAATCCGAATTGGGAGGGGGGCCGGCCCCCCTTTCCTTCCTCCCTCCTTCCTCTTCCTACCCTCTCCTACTCCTAATAGGAAAAAAGGGGAGTCCTACTCCCGGTGGGAGTTGGACCCCCCCCTTGGGCGCGCCACCTCCTTGGTCGGCCCCCTCCTCCACTTCCTTTATATACAGGGGCAGGGGCACCCCAGAGACACAACAATTGATCATTGATCTCTTAGCCGGGTGCGGTGCCCCCTCCACCATAATCCTCTATAATATTGTAGCGGTGCTTAGGCGAAGCCCTGCGACGGTAGAACATCAAGATCGTCACCACGACGTCGTGCTGAGGGAACTCATCCCCGACACTTTGTTGGATCGGAGCCCGGGGATCGTCATCGAGCTGAACGTGTGCAAAAACTCGGAGGTGCCGTAGTTTCGGTGCTTGATCGGTCGGGCCGTGAAGACGTACGACTACATCAACCGCGTTGTTATAACGCTTCCGCTTCCGGTCTACGAGGGTACGTAGACAACACTCTCCCCTCTCGTTGTTGTCCATCACCATGATCTTGCGTGTGCGTAGGAATTTTTTTGAAATTACTACGTTCCCCAACAATTGTTTCCATGATCATGAACATAAGTGTTCAAGGTCGACCCTCACTTCTCCAATGCATAACATTCGAATCAATTCTCTTTTTGAAAAAGTTTTTAAGCATAAGAGGCAAATATTTTTTTATATATTTTGCATTATTTTAAAAAATGTTTGTTTCCCCCACAACTAAAGAAAACAAAATCTACTTAGTGAATAAAGCAAATGAGCATACACAAAAAATTAACCCACGCTATTGCTCCCCGGCAACGGCGCCAGAAAAGACCTTGATAATCCCCAAGTGCAAGGAATCATCGTAGCAATTTCCAAAGGTGGAGGTGATAAGTATGGAGTGTCGAACCCACAAGGAGCTAAAGGTAAGATCAATATTCTCTCAAGTCCTATCTGCCACTGATACGACTCTACGTACACTGAACGTTTGCTTCCATCTAGAAACAAGAAATAAAACTACGTTGTGGGTATAAAGAGAATAGCTTTGCATGATATCGGAGAACTAAAATAAAAATAGGTGTTGTTAACATAAATTTAGAATATATTAGTATATATTATAAATAGAGAGTGTGTAATAATGATGGATTGGTGTGCGGAATTATCCTAGGCAATTGTTAACAAGATCGGTAATCATTATTGCAATTTTATATGAGGGAGAGGCATAAGATAACATACTTTCTCTACTTGGATCATATGCACTTATGATAGAACCCTAGCAAGCATCCGCAACTACTAAAGATCATTAAGGCAATACCCAACCATGGCATTAAAGTATCAAGTCCCCTTATCCCATACGCAACAACCACCTTACTCGGGTTTAAACTTCTGTCACTCTAGCAACCCACTATAAGCGAATGATGAACGTATTGCAACACCCTATAGAGGGAATCCTTCACATGTGTGCGGCACGGAAGGCACCATAGGGCAGCACCAAAATAAAACATACAACTCGAACCAATCTAAATCATCAATAAACCCAAAACACAAAAGAAATCTACTCAAAACATCATAGGATGGCAACACATCATTGGATCATAATATGTGGCATAAAGCACCATGTTCAAGTAGGGGATTACAGTGGGGTGTGGGAGAGTGGACCGCTTAAAAGAGATGAGGAAGGTGATGAAGATGATCACCGCGGCGATGGTTCCCCCGGCAGCACTCTGGCGCCACCGAGAGAGAGGGGGAGAGGGTCTCCCCCTTGTGCTTCCTCTTCCATGGACTCCCCCTAGATGGGGACAGGTTCTCCCTCTAGTCCTTGCCCTCCATGGTGATGATGGCCCCTGTCAGTGTCAAAACTGGCGGATCTCGGGTAGGGGGTCCCGAACTATGCGTCTAGGCTGGATGGTAACAGGAGGCAAGGGACACGAAGTTTTACCCAGGTTCAGGCCCTCTTGATGGAGGTAAAACCCTACGTCCTGCTTGATTAATATTGATGATATGGGTAGTACAAGAGTAGATCTACCACGAGATCAGAGAGGCTAAACCCTAGAAGCTAGCCTATGGTATGATTGTTGTTCTGTATGTTGTCCTACGGACTAAAACCCTTCGGTGTATATAGATACCGGAGAGGGTTAGGGTTACACAAAGTCGGTTACAATGGTAGGAGATCTACATATCCGTATCGCCAAGCTTGCCTTCCACGCCAAGGAAAGTCCCTTCCAGACACGGGACGAAGTCTTCAATCTTGTATCTTCATAGTCCAGGAGTCCGGCTGAAGGTATAGTCCAGCCACCCGGACACCCCCTAATCCAGGACTCCCTCAGTAGCCCCTGAACCAGACTTCAATGACGATGAGCCCGGCGTGCAGATTGTCTTCAGCATTGCAAGGCGGGTTCCTCCTCCAAGTACTTCATAGAAGATTTTGAACACAAAGATAGTGTCCGGCTCTGCAAAATAAGTTTCCACATATTGCCATAGAGAGAATAAAATTTACACAAATCTAATCTGCTGACGTATTCCGTAGTGTGACATCGCACCACGGCCAAGCCTTTATTCGAATCGTTTTATTATCCCACCTCAGCGTGTCATGTGAGGCGGTTTCCTTGGCACGTCTCGTCGAAGCAGAGATCGTGTCCCCTTATTCCGGGATTCTCATCAATACGGGCGTGGGTAACCCAACTGCGCCATTGATTACGGCGCTTGGAGATAAGCGAGTTTTACCAGGCTGGTGGGGACACGTAGTTGCGTCCACCCATATAAGGGGATAAGGATCCACCTTTTCACCTACGCCTTCTTCCTCCTTTGCCTATCCATTTTCGCGCACTCGAGCTCCAGCGCCCAAGTCCGCACTCCCCACCTCAACCTTCTCCAGCCATGTCCGGAGCGAGAGGCAAGTGGATGGTCTCCTCCGTCACGGAGGGACACATCAAAAAACTGACGAAGGCCGGATACTTGTCTAACGACATCGCGTACCGGCTTCCCGAAGAGGGGCAGCTCCTCCCCACCCCAAGGCCCCATGAGAGGGTAGTGTTCCTTCCCCACTTCCTCCGCGGACTGGGCTTTCCTATCCACCCATTCGTCCGGGGACTCATGTTCTACTACGGCCTAGATTTCCATGATCTGGCCCCGAATTTCATCCTCAACATCTCGGCGTTTATCGCCGTGTGCGAGGCTTTCCTCCGCATCCGCCCCCATTTCGGCCTATGGCTCAAGACTTTCAATGTCAAGCCGAAGGTGGTGCGCGGCAACCAGTCGGAGTGCGGAGGCGCCATGGTGGGCAATATGCCTAACGTCTTATGGCTCGAGGGCTCCTTTGTGGAGACCCTGAAGGGGTGGCAATCGGGGTGGTTTTACATCACTGAGCCGCGCGACCCTGAGTGGGTCGCAGCCCCTGAGTTCCGGTCCGGACCCCCAACGCGGCTCACGTCCTGGAAAGAGACGGGCCTGTCGTGGGGTAGCAAAGGAGAGGTGACTGGACTGCAAACATGCATCCAAACCCTGGTGAGCAAGCAGCTCAAGCTTGTCAACGTAGTCCAGGTTATGCTCATCCACCGGATCCTCCCATGTCAACAACGGGCCTTCAATCTGTGGGAGTTCAACCCGGCGCAGCACCGAACTCTGAGCAGGCTCTTCGACATGATGTACGAAGATGCCTGGAAGGTGCTTTTCAAGGGCGCCGAGGCTCGTGCATCCACTATCGAGGATCACGGATTCAACACGTAGCGTCACGCTAGCGCGGTAAGTTGTTTGTACCTTTTACAGGGTATTAGTTTTCCATAGTTTAACTCTATGCGAGATCTAAGCTCCCTTACCTTTGACAGGATTGGCAGGCGAAGTCCGGACAGATCGACTGTCCGGCTCCTTTGCCCGAAGACCCAGCCGATGCCCGCTTGGCGAAGCTGCTAGTTCCAGCACCCTATGTGGTGCCGGAGAAGAAGGCCACGAAGAAGGCCACGGGGACTCGAAAAAGTGCCCGACGCCAGGAGGTGTCGGGTTCATCATCCGACGGCTCCAAGACGCATTCCTCCCGTGAAGACGAGGAGGAGGAAGAAGAGACCTCTCCCCCTCCAGCGGGGGGAGAGAAGAAAAGGAAGGTCGCCCTCACTGGGGAGGCCAAAGGGTCCAAGAAGGGGGAAATCCTTCCTCCAGACTACTCCACCAACACCGACGACGGCGGAGAGGAGTGGCCGCTCAGGGCCAAGCCCCTGGCGAAATCGTAAGTATCCGGATACCAGAGTAATTCATAGTATTCCTTTATTGCAGAGCTTTCCCTTATGTCGAATATGATTATGCAGCCCACCCAAAGACCGGCTCGACGCGTCGTCGAGCGGTTCACTGGACTCGTCGGATGTGAATTCGCTCCTTCCGGCTACCTCCCCCCGCCCAACGGACGACGCCTGAAGTGTTGTCCCAACAGGTTCCAAGCCAGGAGGAGGTGGTCTTGGAGGCGCCGCAAGGCGACCTCCCGGACTCCAGGAGTAAAGGGGATAAAACCCCCCAGGGCTCCAAGTCCGGCTCTAGGCCGGACACCGCTCCGGAACCTTCAAAGGTTCCAGAGTCCGGCGGGCGACCTCCTTCCAAGAGGAGCAAGCCCACCGTGCCGGTGACCCCCTGTCCAACCGGAGGCGCCGGACAATCTGTTGGAGGTGCTCAAAGGCGCCTCCATCGACGAGGAGCACCACACCATTATGAGTGCGGTGGTCCAGAAGGTTCAGTCCGCCAAGAGCGGACTGACTGAAGCTTGTGCTAGCCTTTTAACAGGCTTTGAGGTAAGTAAAGAATGTGTAAATAATATTACCGCATAGACAGTAGCCCCTGATGCTCTGTTTGGCATTCGGGAAGAAAAGCCGAATAGAGGATCAAATAAAATTCGCAGGAGTCTAACAAAAAGGAGTCAATATGCGTATGCAGGCTTCTCTGCTGGCGTCCGCCGCACTGACTGCGGAAGTGGACACGCTAAAGCAGAACCTCGAGCAGTCCGAGCAAGAGCTCGGGCGTGCCAAGAAGCAGCTCGAGGACAAGGAAGGTAAGAAATACCTTGTTTAAATATATATAAAAAGGTGCAATTGCAAAAAATGACAGGATTATCGTGGCTATTGTAGGGGCCACGTCTGAGGTGGCGACCCTTAAGCAAGCGCTGTCGAGGCCGAGAAGAGGGCGGCCACGGAGCGCACCGAGCGGGAGAAGTATGAGGCCCAGGTTGGCAAGGTGCGGCAAGAGCTCCAGGCTCTCATGAAAAAACATGAGAGTTTGGAGCTTGACTCAAAGACGCGAGCGTCCGAGCTCGCGGTGGCTATTGAAAATGCCAAGTCTGCCAAGGCCGAATCCCAGAAGACCCTCCAGGAGTTGGATGCGGTGAAAAAGATAGCGGCGGGTAAGGCATTCTTTATGCAAAGCAAACACATAAACGTGAGTTACTTGTTACTTACCCGAATCCGGAGCTCTCCAGGAGCATTCGCAGATCTTCCCCGTAGCGTGTCCGATGCCGCCGCATTCTATCGAGCCGAGCAGGGCAGCTCGACAGAGAAGGTGTTCTGGTCTCAGTATGCTGAGGCCGGATACCCCATGCCCCTGAGCGACCAGCTGAAGCAACTGGTCGAGCTCCACAAGGCGGCCGAACCGGCCATGAAGGGCCTCATAGTTCGGCTGTGGCCTGGAGAGGCTCTGCCTGGGAGCTATTTCGGGCTGGTGCGGCGGCTGGTGGGGCCTGTCCAAGGCTCGAAGTCATCAAGCGCTCCGTCTGCATTGAAGGTGCCCGTAGGGCCCTTGCCCGTGCTAAGGTGCACTGGGGCAAGCTGGATGCTGAGAAGCTTGTGAAGGACGGGCCACCGCCGGGGAAAGAGCATCGCAAGCCCGAGAATTATTATAAGGATGTTCTGAAGGGTGCCCGCCTTATGGCGGATGAATGTTCCAGGGATGTAATTTTTGAGTAAAACTTGCTCGTTTTGTCCTGTGCGCTGAAAACTTGTTCATATGCGCTAAGCAATGCTATTGGAATTTAAAATATTACCTTCTGTGCGGCTGTTTATCAATTCTGAGAGATGGCGAGTCGTCGGCTTCTGCCCCCGTGCCGCTAGTGCTGGGGTGTTCGGGGATAAACCTGAGCGCTCTTTTTCCCATGTTTGGGTCCTTCGAGGGAGGCGCTCAGCACAACGAACAAGGCAATCGGACTATAATGCGTGAACACTCTCACTTAGCCATAGAATTCTATAATTTTAAATTTCGACGAAGCCCCTGGTATTCGGAAGACCGAGTTCGGGGCGCTATCCACGCCTTGGCCGGACAGAGCCGACTCCTCGCTCTAAGCGGCATAAGTCTTTAGGGACTCGAAAAACCTCTCGAACAGCGACCAGCTCTCGCTTCATCATGACAGTCAGTTTTAGCTTTCTCTACTGAGGTGCTCGACCCAGCTCAACTGGGGCACAATCGCAGTAGTTCTCCTAGTGCTACCTTAGCCGATATAGCGGAACGTAAGGCACCAAAACATAGGAGCCGGGCAAACCCAACTATTGACCCAAGACATGATTCGGAGCCGATGCATATAATGCTATAAGTTCGGGGTGCCGCACTTGTTAAAGTGTTCGGACTTCTCACACCATATTGAGGGGTACTAAAGCCCCTGGCGTATTTTGGCCGTACCAAAGTGTACGGGTGCAACATGTCGTTAAGGAACATATATTTGTAAAAAAAGAGTAATGCAAAAATAGACAAAAGCTATGCATTGTTTATTAAAAAGGGCTGCGATCAAAGCAGAACGATACAAATAATGCGATAAGCAAAAGGTTGGACTATTTAACATGTCCGTTCCAGGGGCAGGCTGCGGAATGGTATGCGAAACAGGTATACTGCTCGTGATAGAGACCACCTGGGAGTTCCGTAATGCGGCATGGCTTGTCTGCTTCCCTGGTTCTTGCATCGTTTGTGCGGCAATTGAACTGCCGAACAGGCCTTCCGAAGAATGGAGTCCTGAAAGTAAGAGAAAATTAAAAAATCGGCAGCCCCTGGTGCGGTTTAAGCCGTGTTTCGGGCGTGCCGTGATGGTGCCCCTCCCCCTGTACCCATGGTATTTCTAGAGCGTAGTTATGTACGCGAAGCACTGGTGTCGCATTTTTGCGAGGGCTGGGGTTGGGGCCGCATTGCTACGCCTGCTCGGAACGTGCCAGGCGGTCTTGTTGTAGGTTACTCCGGGCGCGCTTGACGGTGTCCGGACGTTTAATGGCCGGACTGGAGAACTGCCTGGAGAGGCTGCTTTGTACTTCCGCTGCAAGGGCCGCCGTGTGCTCCTCCATTCGGAGGGAGCGTTCGGTGTTTCCATTGACCGTAATTACTCCTCGAGGGCCTGGCATCTTGAGCTTAAGGTATGCGTAGTGCGGTACCGCATTGAACTTGGCGAATGCGGTTCGCCCGAGCAGTGCGTGATAGCCACTGCGGAATGGGACTATGTCGAAGATTAACTCCTCGCTTCGGAAATTATCCGGAGATCCGAAGACCACTTCAAGTGTGACTGAGCCTGTACAGTTGGCCTCTACACCTGGTATTACGCCTTTAAAGGTCGTTTTGGTGGGCTTAATCCTCGAGGGATCTATGCCCATTTTCCGCACTGTATCCTGGTAAAGCAGGTTCAGGCTGCTGCCGCCGTCCATAAGGACTCTAGTGAGATGAAATCCGTCAATAATTGGGTCTAGAACCAATGCGGCGAATCCGCCATGACGGGTGCTAGTGGGATGGTCCCTTCGATCAAAGGTGATCGGGCAGGAGGACCATGGGTTGAACTTTGGGGCGACTGGCTCTACCGCGTATACGTCCCTTAACGCGCGCTTCCGCTCCCTCTTGGGGATGTGGGTTGCGTATATCATGTTCACCGTCCGCACTTGTGGGGGAAAACCCTTCTGTCCACTGTTGTTCGGCGGCCGGGGCTCTTCGTCGTCATCGCTATGCAGCCCCTTGTCTTTATTTTCGGCATTTAACTTGCCTGCCTGCTTGAACACCCAACAATCCCTGTTGGTGTGATTGGCCGGCTTTTCGGGGGTGCCATGTATCTGGCACAAGCGGTCGAGTATTCGGTCCAAACTGGACGGGCCCCTAGGATTTCTTTTGAATGGCTTTTTCCGCTGACCGGATTTATAGCCTCTGAATCCGGCATTAACTGCCGTATCCTCAGCATTGTCGCCGTTAATGCGGCGCTTCTGCTTGTTGCGACGCGACCTGCCACTACTGTCCCTGGTATCCGAATTACCAGGGTTCTTGGTCATATTGTTGCTACGAGCAAGCCAGCTGTCTTCTCCCGCGCAAAAGCGGGTCATGAGTGTCGTGAGTGCTGCCATAGATTTCGGCTTTTCCTGTCCAAGGTGCCGGGCAAGCCACTCGTCACGGATATTGTGCTTGAAGGCTGCTAGGGCCTCTGCGTCCGGACAGTCGACTATTTGATTTTTCTTTGTTAGGAACCGTGTCCAGAATTGCCTGGCCGATTCCTCTGGCTGCTGAATTACGTGGCTTAGGTCATCGGCGTCTGGTGGTCGCACATAAGTGCCCTGGAAATTGTCGAGGAATGCGGCTTCCAGGTCCTCCCAACAACTGATTGATCCTGCTGGCAAGCTGTTAAGCCAATGCCGAGCTGGTCCTTTAAGCTTGAGTGGGAGGTATTTGATGGCGTGGAGATCATCGCCGCGGGCCATGTGGATATGAAGGAGATAATCCTCGATCCATACCGCAGGATCTGTTGTGCCATCATATGATTCGATGTTTACGGGTTTGAAACCCTCGGGGATTTGATGATCCATTACTTCGTCTGTGAAGCATAGTGGGTGTGCGGCGCCTCTGTACTGGGCTATATCACGACGTAGCTCCAATGAGCTTTGTCTACTGTGTTCGGCCCTACCGGATTTGTGTCCGGCGTGACGGTTATCGTCTCGAGTCGTGGGGCGCCCACGCGATCCGTAGATCGATCTTGTTTGCCTTGCCTTGTCCTCCAACATATCTCGCAGGTCTGGCGCATTTTCCCGTGCCTTGGTACGGGGTGCGGCTTGAGTGGAGGGCCGAGAGGCCTCTCTGTCGCGGCCACGAGGTGGCCGGTCGGCCGTATCAAGTGCTGGTGATGTAGGTTTAAGTGCTTCCTCCTCTAATCGGGGTAGCAACCTGCGCTTTGGGTAGCTCTTGGAGGGGCGTTCGAGTTTATGCTCTTCGGCCGCAAGGACTTCAGTCCATCTGTCGACTAGCAAATCTTGATCAGCTCTAAGTTGTTGCTGTTTTTTCTTGAGGCTTCTTGCCGTGGCCATAAGCCTGCGTTGAAAACGCTCTTGCTCGACGGGATCCTCTGGCACGACGAATTCGTCGTCGTCGAGGCTTGCCTCGTCTTCGGAGGGAGGCATATAATTATCGTCCTTGACCTCTTTGTCTGCCGCTCCCTCATGAGGGCTGGCTTCTCAATCCTCCTGTGCTGAATCTTGCTGGAGGGGGTTTTCTTCGACACTCTCCGGAGTATTATTATCTCCCGTGCTGGAATCACCGTATTTGCTTTGGCGGGATTTTGAGCGGCGCCGCTGACGCCGGCGCTTAGGCTGTTTCTTGGAGGGGTCATCCTCCGCTGTTCCATCGCCATCTCCTTCTTTTGGGGTGTCCACCATGTATATGTCATATGACGAGGTGGCTTTCCAGGGCCCAATAGGCGCTGGTTCTTCATCATCTCCTGCATCGGCGTCCATACCGTCGATGTCTTCGGAGTCTAAGTCGAGCATGTCGGTTAAAACGTCGACAGTGGCTACAAAGTGGGTGGTGGGTGGGCTTTGAATTTCTTCATAGTCCGTATCCCAACCTTGCTGAGTGTAGTCCGGCCAGGGCTCTCCTGATAAAGAGAGAGACTTTAGTGTCTTCAGAATATCGCCGAAAGGCGAGTGCTGAAAGATGTCCGTGGCGTAAACTCCATGATCGGTGCCCAATCGGATTCGATCGGCAGGGGCACGGAGGGTTCGGAGTCCGGAGAGGAGTCCGGCTCCTTGGAGTCACGAGTCTCGCAGAGTGCGGGGCTGGTGTTCGGCTCGATCGTCGTTGGGATCGCAGCCCCCGAGGCGGCGTCCAACCACTACAAGAAAGCTGTCAATGCATGACGGTTTTCTGATGACGTTCTCGAAAACTGTCATGGATGGACTGCTACAGCCCCGCAGGCCCGCTCAAGCCCACTCAAGCCCGACTAACAGTCCCGCATATAAAATGCTAACCCTAAACCTGCTCGGCCACTCCTCCCTTCCTCCCTCCCTCCTGCGCAGCCAGCCCCCAATCTCTCTCCCACACAACTCCTCGCGACTCCACGCCGCCGCCGCTGCCTGATTCAGGCGACTTCTGTCAGCTATGGCCGGTGCCCAGCACACCCCCATCTTCCCCTCGCTCCGCTCTTTCCTCCCCTCCGGTTAGATTCACTACCCCCGGCCACCAACGCTCGCTCTCAACTCATCTTTGTAGCTAGGGTTTCATCGCCGGCGTGGCTCCGGCCGTTTCTCTCCATCCCCTGCCACCTACTGGATGGTGCTCCTAGAACAGGGCCGCGCGGAGGCCCTCCTCCTGTAGGATGTGCTGGCATGGTGTGCCCTGCAACGACTGTTCGGGATGAGAGCGGGGGCGACAGCCTTGTCCCGGTCGATGATGGCGGCGGCGAACGCTGGTGCTCCTTCTCGTCCTCTACCTCCAAGGACGCGCACCGGTACAGTTCAGGCACCCCGCCCCCAAATCCCGTCCACCCATCCGGCGTTGTCTAGCTCATCCTCACGCTCGTGGATTCACCTCCTCCTATACGCGACACTTGAAACGTGTATGTGGTGAGCTTCCCATCTCTCTACCTCCAAATCTAGATGGCACTAGCATCTGTTACATACATACATATGGATAAGCACCTTAGTTTGGTACTTTGGTTCAGTTTGTATTCAGTCTGTATGCGTCTGGATGTGAATGACACTTGCAGTATATGGCCGCTCCTTGGTTGTCCATTTGTATGCGTCCATCAGTATGTAAACGGCCTCTCCTTGATTATTATTTTAAACAAAACTCCCCCTTAATTCTTCCTATACTGAAATGAATCTGCATGTCTGTTGTTGCTGTTTGTCTTGTACTACATGGCCTTTTCCAATTTAATTTCAGTCAAGTTTATGTGAATATAATCTCCTTTGATCTGATGTTCTGGTCTGAATATTTACATTTCAATTATCATGTACGTACTAACGCATTCTCAGATATTTGGTCGGTGTTATCTTCTAAAATAATAGTAAATGCAATCCTTAAATAGAAGTAGAAGAAGCATGTCCACAAACAGAATTGTACATTTTCATTCCTTTGTAGAGGTGTAATAGATTATTTCTTGAAAACATAAAGATTTCAAGTATAGCGTCAGAACAAAGATACAAACTGTAATTTCAACATCTGGTAAATGACATATACAGCGAGTTGGGCGTGTCAAATGTTGATGTACAAACAGAATACATTGGATTAACCATCTACTTTTTAGAACAGTTTGGAACATAGCTCAGTTGATCACATTAACAAAGATAAACATTAAAACTAGTAATGTTTGCAGTGCCAATTGAAGCTGCCATAGACAGGAATGAACTGGACAATTGTACTCTTGCATTATATTTAAGGCATAATGTTAAATCCAAATAATAGACCTGCGATGAAACTGAATAAATTTTATGATTGTCATTTTTCATAGTTGAGAGGCAGTCCTTTATCACATGAGGACATATCTCAATAGATTTTTGAATGCTTTGGGAGCTCGAAATTGATGTTACATTCAGACCTCTTAACATGGCACATATGATTGTCAGACTAATTTCTTTGATCTAGACATTGTAGTCGGCACATCTCCTGCCTGATCGACGTCGATGCCATTATCCTCGAGAAAAACAGGATGAGATTGAGACCCTTCCATTCTTCTGCTTGTTCTATTCTTGATGTGAATTAGCTAGGATGTAGAGTTTTATCTATTAAAGGCAGGACTATTGTGTGGTTTCAGTAAAATTATAACTGCATGTATATTTGTCTATGCGTAACATCTGAACTGGATCATGTCCTTGATATCATGCATCGCATTGTTACACAACTAGAGTTGCCATATCTTGGTGGACCATGTCTTGGTATCATTTCATTCCCCCGAGTTTATGGGCCTTATAATGAATGCTATTTTCTGCTTGCTCGCATTCAGAAATGAGAATAAATTATTTACTGTATTTGGTGCTCCTCTCCTCTCTTTGTTCGGTTCTGTCTTTTTTTCCACTTCCCAGTTTGAACATATTGGAAGAGCAAATTATGTTATGTTCCCAGCCCATCTCTTTCTGCTATCTTGCTGCTGCAAGACCTGGGAGTTTTAGTGGCTGATATAATTTTGAAAATATTGTTGCAATATCTTCAGTTTCTCTATTGATTCAGACAATTTTGCTGCTGCAATAGTCTGAAGCAGAACCTCTATTCTTTTAGTTTTTGCAGGAACTTTGCTCCCATCTAATCTGTTTGGGCTGTGTAAAGGGAAGAGAAGGGATGAGACAAATGCTTGTGTTAAGGGAAGGGAAGAGGGTAATGACATGGAGCAGCTGCAAGGGCACACTGGGAGAGGAGGGTCGACCCCAACGTCATGGAAGGTCTCTCTCTCTCTCTCTCTCTCTGTTAATGAGGTAACATAATCATGAGCCAATTTAAATAAACATGAACAAATTTGTTAGATTCATCAATCTCTTTTGATTCCGTAAGTTGGAGCTTATTAGATGTGAAGTAGATTCAGAAAAATTGTCCCTTTTCATTTGATGCTTGTTTGCATTCACACACTGGATGGTCATGTGAAGAAATTTACATGTGTTTGTCTAATATTGCCTGAAAGTCATGTGTTTAAAATGTTTACGCAAGTTGTTGATGCTCTTCTGCTCTAGCCTACGCTGGTCAAGTGGGCATCTTATAAAATTGGTATGCACAGAAGTAACACGGATAATAAAATCAATGGGTTTATGATAGAAAAGCTTTTCTTTATATCCTGAATGAATATAAATGATGCATGATCATTTCAAGCTGCACTTCCCTATCAATTATTTCATTGTTTATCAAGTATTTTCAAGTTTCATAGTCCACTACATTACAAATTTTTATTTTTCATCTAATAACAAATACATAGCTTAATGTTCAGTGAATAAAACTAAGTGTGGGAGGTCTCTCAAGGAAACTTGGGAGTTCATCTAATAACAAATACATATTCTTTTTTGAAAGTTTCCATGCCATTTGAAGTTCACTTGGCTAGCAAGTACCGTTTACTATTTGTCAGCCCCTTTGAGATGTAGTTGCAACATAAACATTGTCGCTGCTCATCGACCCGGATGACATGAACTTCAAATGTTCATGTGTCAACAAGTTTACACATCATGGGGGGATATTGTTTGTTAGTGAGTATGCCATTTCGTTGGCAGATTTATACGGCCTCAACTACTACTGCTATATTACTTCTGTGATGTGTATTTTGTCACTTTGTCATTTGACCTCCATTTCACACACTTTTCTTTGGATTAATTTTAAGAAACCACATGTTTACTCTTGTTTTATAGTAGATACAATGTTATTCTCATTTGTAGGCACTATAAGATTTAGGAATTCTAGACAGTATGTAATTCATTTTTTTTATTGCAATTCTCTTATTTCTACTATCCATTCATATCTGCAAATATCTAATATTTTTGTAAATATGGTAGGTAAGATTGGATAGCGTGCTACTTGGTGCTGCCCATCACAATCAGCCACATCATGATAGTTGCCATCAAGAGCGTCAACAGCAAGAGCCTGAATAACAACACCCTCAATAGTTTATATGTTCTGATGTAAAATGGATTGTACTGGTTCATAACTCTGTTGTGTGATGTATGTCCTCAATATATGTTGTATCATTTTGTAGATGATTTTTTAAACTGCTATGTCGTAGGTATAGATGGATGTGATAAACTTTGTAATGTTTCACACCTTGCAAATATTTTTTGTTGGGCCAAAATTGGCACTAGGATTTGTGTAACGCCTTATGTTAAAAACATATTGGGTCAAATTTCGGCCAAAAGAAATGGGCCAATGGTCTCAACCAAATTTAATGTTCTTTAAATTTGGCCCAAACTATGATGAATTTTGTGACGAAAAATACTATCCACGTATGCAGCCACATCATTTGAATTAGTAACTGAAAATCCTACGTGGCGTTTGTCCATGACGGATTGTTCTGTCACAAAGACTTGGGCCTAGGCGGGCCTGGGGCAGATCCATGACGGCCAAGATCCGTCATGACTAATACAATATCAAATTATGACGCGATATACATGACAGATTTCAAATCCGTCAAGGATGGGAACCCATGACAGTTTTTCATTGATCTGTGACGGACTAGATCCGTCATGTATTAACCGATTTCTTGTAGTGAACCACCCATCCTCGATCGGTGCAGTTGGCTCCGAATTAAGGGTCGAAGCCGATGCGGGTGCAGCCTCCAGGGCATTGTTCGGCGGCAGAGCTAGATCATGCTCGTCGTGACAGTGCGGCGCACTCGGCAGTGGCTCGAATCCGTCGAAGATCAAGTCCCCGCGGATGTCAGCCGTGTAGTTTAAACTTCCAAATCTGACCTGACGGCCAGGGGCATAGCTTTCGATTTGCTCCAGATGGCCATGTGAATTGGCCCGCAGTGGGAAGCCACCGAAGACGAAGATCTGTCCGGGGAGGAAGGTCTCACCCTGGACTGCATCGCTATTGATGATCGTAGGAGCCATCAAGCCTAACGGCGATGACACAGAGGAACTCTCGAAAGCACCAATGTCGGTGTCAAAACCGGCGGATCTCGGGTAGGGGTCCCGAACTATGCATCTAGGCTGGATGGTAACAGGAGGCAAGGGACACGAAGTTTTACCCAGGTTCAGGCCCTCTTGATGAAGGTAAAACCCTACGTCCTGCTTGATTAATATTGATGATATGGGTAGTACAAGAGTAGATCTACCACGAGATCAGAGAGGCTAAACTCTAGAAGCTAGCCTATGGTATGATTGTTGTTCTGTATGTTGTCCTACGGACTAAAACCCTCCGGTTTATATAGACATCGGAGAGGGTTAGGGTTACACAAAGTCGGTTACAGTGGTAGTAGATCTACATATCCGTATCGCCAAGCTTGCCTTCCACGCCAAGGAAAGTCCCTTCCGGACACGGGACGAAGTCTTCAATCTTGTATCTTCATAGTCCAGGAGTCCGGCTGAAGGTATAGTCCGGCCACCCGGACACCCCCTAATCCACGACTCCCTCACCCCCCTCCGGCTTCCTCCTCCATGGCCTTAGGTGATGATGGCCCCCTCCAGCAGGGTGCCAAAGAGGGCCTAGATTGATTTTTTGTGGCTACAGAGGCTTGCGGCGGCAGAACTTCCGATCTAGGGTTCTTTTTGGAGGTTTTTACAGTTATAAGCATTTTTGGCATCGGTCTCACGTCAAGGGGGTGCCCGAGGGGCCCATAAACCCGGAGCACCCTCCCTGGGGGTAGGGCGCGCCTAGAGGGCTTGTGGCCTCCTCGTCCACTTCCTGGTCCAGCTCTTCTTCTTCGGGGGTCTCTTTTGGTGCATAAAAAACACCGTAAATTTTTAGGCCATTCCGAGAACTTCTATTTTTGCACAAAAAACGACACCATGGCAATTCTACTAAAAACAACGTCAGTCCGGGTTGGTTCTAATCAAATCATACCAAAACCATATAATTTTTTTGTAAACATGGCATGAATACTTCATCAATTATAGATACGTTGGAGACGTATCAGCACCACATTCATGCGAGCAGTGATGGTGGGTCAGTCAGGCTTCTTCTCCACACCCTCGACCACACCTACACGCTTGTCTGTATGTGGCATGCGTGCATTCACACCCAGCAGTAGGAGTGTAGCGGCACCCAGCTAGTATCATAGTAATCATATCTACCGTTAACATAAGAAGCCAAGGTTTCATTATCACTAAGATCACATGAAAAGGGAATGTGTCAAGCCTTCATCCTAGAGCAACAAGTATAATCATATCTCAAGCATAAATTCCAATCATACCATTGCAAATAATCAATTTGATCACATAAGTGTTTTCCTTTTTGCGTCAAGTGATAAACCCTAAAGTATTCACACTGATCCAACGTGTCTCCCATTATCAAGTTAAATAGGGTTTTCTCAGGATTATCAAAGTAGTGTTTAATCTTTTTCACATAACGAGCATCAAGGGTTTTAGGAGGTTCCCCATTGAGGGAGTCCTGGACTAAGGGGTCCTCGGGCGTCCGACCTGCTGGACGTGGGCCGTATTGATGGGCTATGAAGATACAAGACTAAAGACTCTCACCCGTGTCCAGATGGGACTCTCCTTGGCGTGGACGGCAAGCTTGGCGTTCGGATATGAAGATTCCTTTCTCTGTAATAACCGACTTTATATAGCCCTAGTCCCCTCCGGTGTCTATATAAACCGGAGGGTTTAGTCCGTAGAGACAATCATAATTATATAGGCAAGACTTCTAGGGTTTTAGCCATTACGATCTCGTGGTAGATCAACTCTTGTAATACTCATATTCATCAAGATCAATCAAGCAGGAAGTAGGGTATTACCTCCATAGAGAGGGCCCGAACCTGGGTAAACATCGTGTCCCCTGTCTCCTATTACCATCAACCTTAGACGCACAGTTCGGGACCCCCTACCCGAGATCCACCGGTTTTGAAACCGACATTGGTGCTTTAATTGAGAGTTCCGCTCTACCGCCATCAGAAGGTTCGATGGCTCCATCCATCATCTACAACAATGCTGCCCAGTGGGATGTCTTTCTCCCTAGCCAGATCTTCGTATTCGGCGGCTTCGCACTGCGGGCCAACTCGCTTGGCCATCTAGAGCAGATCGACAGCTACGCCCCTGGCCGTCAGGTCAGGTCTGGAAGCTTGAACTACGTCGCTGATATCCGCGGAGACTTGATCTTTGACGGATTTGAGCCCATGGCAGCCGCTCCCTGCCACCGCGATGAACATGACCTAAATTTTTCATCGGACCATACCCAGGAGATTGAGCCTCTAAGCGCTCTGGCCCTAGATCCGGAGCAACCTGCACCATCCGAAGACGGGAAGCTTAACCCCACCACAGAAGTCGCAGACTCGTCGGCGTTGGAGCCGCACACAGACTCAACTTCGAGCAGGGTCTGCATCACCGGACCCCCGGATTCATCTTCGGTCACTGCTTCCGAACTACATGCATCCACGTCCGCCGAGACTTATCAAGCGCTGATCATCGAATTCAGTTCCGCGGACATCTTCCGGCACTCACCTTTAGGCGATGTGCTAAACTCATTAAAAACCCTCTCTTTAGCAGGGGACTCACAACCGAATTATATCCCGTTTGAACTAAGGGCTGAGGACGGGGAATTTCGCTTTCCACCAACCTCTCACTTAATAGCCACTGTCGAAGATCTAATTGACATGCTCGACTACGACTCCGGAGACATCGACGGTATGGACGACGATGCCAAAGAGGATCAGGCCCAAAACCCGCCATTTACCGGGCGCTGGACGACCACCTCCTCCTACGACATATACATGGTGGACACACCCAGAGAAGTTAACGGCAATGACAAAGAAGACCTAGTGGAAGATAAAGCTCCCAAGATATAGCCAAAGAACCGACGACAGCAGCACCGCTCTAAGTCACGTCATGAAAAAGATAGCAATATCGTCACAGGAGCAAACAATACTCTAGACGATGCCGGAGACAATGAAGACCCTGTTGAGCCAACTTCCGAACAGGACGAACGGGAAGATGGGCGGGTCAGCCCTGATGAACAGGCCATGCACGAAGACTCAGAGGACAGTAATTATCTCCCACTCTCCGAGGATGAGGTGAGCCTCGGCGACGAGGATTTTATCATGCCAGAGGAACCTCTCGAGCAGGAGTGCTTTAAGCATCAGCTAATAGCCACTGCAAGGTGCCTGAAAAAGAAGCAGCAACAACTTCAAGCTGATCAAGATCTGCTCAATGATAGATGGACTAACATCCTGGCAGCCGAGGAATATGGCCTCGAACGACCACCCAAAAGTTACCCGAAGCGCAAATTACTACCTCAATTCGATGACGAGGCATTGGAGCCCGTGCCATCAGCGCACAATGCGGCTGACCGACCACCATGTGGTCAGGACAAAGCGGCAACCCAAGACGAACACCAGCCCGTACTACCTCGCTGTAAAGGCAAGGATAAAACATCTCGGGCATATACATATGACCTTCTGCAGGACCTGGACTGTAGAGCAGGACATACCAGATCGATCTACGGATCGCGGGGGCGTGCCCCGACACGCGACGACGGCTATCTATTCGGACGTGACAAACCTAATCACGCCCAGGCCGAATGCCGCAGACGGACTCCATTCGAGCTACGTCGTGATATGGCCCGATATAGAGGCGCCGCACACCCTCTTTGCTTCACTGATGAAGTAATGGGGCATGAATTCCCCAAAGGGTTTAAACCCATGAACATCGAATCATACATTGGAACAACAGATCCCGTGGTATGGATTGAAGATTTTCTTCTCCATATTAATATGGCCCGCGGTGATGACCTTCATGCCATCAAATACCTCCCGCTAAAACTCAAAGGGCCAGCTCGGCACTGGTTAAACAGTCTGCCTGAAAACTCTATTGGCAGCTGGGAGGACTTGGAAGACGCCTTCGACAACTTCCAAGGTACATACGTACGACCTCCGGATGCGGATGACTTAAGTCACATAGTTCAACAACCCGAAGAGTCAGCCAGGAAATTCTGGACCAGTTTCCTAACTAAAAAGAACCAAATCGTCGACTGTTCGGATGCCGAAGCCCTAGCGGCCTTTAAGCATAGCATCCGCGACGAATGGCTCGCCTGTCACCTCGGCCAAGAAAAGCCGAAGTCCATGGTAGCCCTCACGGCACTCATGACCCGTTTTTGCGTGAGTGAGGATAGTTGGCTAGCCCGTAGCAAAAACACTGCAAGCGAGGCTGGCACCTCTGAGACCAAAAACAGCAATGGCAAGCCCCGGCACAACATTCACAAGCGTCGAAGCAATGGTGACAATACTGACGACACGGCGGTCAACGCCGGATTTTGTAGCTCCAAGTCCGACCAGTGGAAGAAGCCATATAAAAGAAACAATCAGGGCCCATCCAACTTGGACCGCATACTCGATCATCCATGCCAGATCCATGGCACCCCAGACAAACCAGCCAATCATACCAATAGACACTGTTGGGTTTTTAAACAGGCCGGCAAATTAAATGCCGAGAACAAGGAGAAGGGGTCGCAAAGCGAGGACGATGACAAGGACTCCCGTCCGCCGAACACAGGAGGACAGAAGAAGTCCCCCCCCCCAAATTAAAACAGTGAACATGATATATGCTACCCATATCCCCAAGAGGGAGCGCAAGCGCGCGCTCAGAGACGTCTACGCGATGGAGCCAGTCGCCCCAAAGTTCAACCCATGGTCTTCCTGCCCGATCACCTTCGATCGCAGGGACCATCCGACCAGTATCCATCATGGCAGTTCAGCCGCACTGGTCCTTGACCCAATCATTGATGGATTCCATCTCACAAGAGTCCTCATGGATGGTGGCAGCAGCCTGAACCTGCTCTATCAGGATATGGTGCGCAAAATGGGTATTAATCCCTCAAGGATCAAGCCCACAAAGACTACCTTTAAAGGAGTCATACCAGGTGTAGAGGCCCGCTATACGGGCTCAACCACACTAGAGGTTGTCTTCGGATCCCGGGAAAACTTCTGAAGCGAAGAGTTGATCTTTGATATCGTCCCCTTCCGCAGTGGCTATCACGCATTGCTCGAACAAACCGCATTTGCTCGATTCAATGCGGTGCCACACTATGCTTATCTCAAGCTCAAGATACCCGGACCACGCGATGTCATAACAGTCAATGGAAACACGGAACGCTCCCTTCGTACTGAGGAGCACACCGCTGTTGTAGCAGCAGAAGTACAGAGCGGCCTCTTCAAGCAGAACCTCAATTCGGTGGTCGAGCTCCCGGACACCGTCAAATGAGTTCGAACTACTCCGCAGCAGGACAACCCAGCTCGTCAAGAGCTCGACTAGCAATTCGGCCTCCGTCCCAGCCCCTACCTAGTGGCATCATTTGTACAGCGCGTACATAACTATGCACTCACAATACCATGGGCATAGACGGAGGCATAACTAGAGTATGATCCATAATACGGCTCGACCTCCCCTGGACACACATACTTTCACTTTTTCTTTTGTTTTTTTCCTTTTCAGGTTTCTTTTCCACAAGCCCTTCCTGACGGCCTGATCACAGGTCCTTTCGAAAGGATAGATACACCAAGATGGCACAAGATACGAACGTATAAGGGAATTTCTAGGTGGTCTCTTTAACGGTCACTCTACCTGTTTTCAGGACCCGCACGCAGCTCTCCCTTGGTTGTGGCATATTAAATAGCCATGTTGCTTATTGCACTACTTGTACAAATACACTTTGACGTACTAATCAAACTATAATGGAAACAGTTTGCAGCCAAACTCCTGCGGCACTCGCTTGCTCTTTTGATAATCTTGTCAAATCGCAACCATACACTTTGGTACGCTTTAATCCGCCAGGGCTTCATTGCGCCCCATAATACGGCAACAAAGTCCGAACACTTTTTACAGTATAGTTCGGCACCCTGAATTTAGCATTATATGCATTGGCTCCGAATCATGTCTTTGGTCAATAGTTGGGTTGCCCGGCTCCTATGCTTACTACCTTAAGTTCTGCTACATCGGCTAGGGTAGTAAAGGAAGAACTATTGCGATTGTGTCCTAGTTTATCCGAATGAGCACCTCACTAGAGAAAGCCGAAAACTGACTGTCATGATGCGGCTTCAGTCGGTCAGCTCTTCGGAGGTTTCAAATCTTTAGCGATTTTTTCCGCATTATGCGATGAATCGGTTCTTATCCGATCAGGTGTTTACAACACCCTAGTTCGGATACTAGGGGATGCGCCTAAATTTTTATTGTCAAACTCCTATGGCTAAGTGAGGGTGGTAAAGCCACATAGTCTGATTGCCTGGTTCGTTGCGCTAAACACCTCCTTCAAGGACCAAATTCGTGGATAAAGAGTGTTTAGATTCATCCCAAACACCCCCGTACTACCTACTTGGGGGCTGAAGCCGACGACTGGCCAACTCTCAGACTTGATAAAACGGCCGCACAGGAGGTAAAACTTTAAATAATAAACAGCAAAGCATTATATTACACATCAACATTGTTTTCATCATACAGGATGGGATAACATGAATGTATTCATTCAAAAATAATGTCCTTAGCACATTGCTCTGCTATAATGCGGGATCCCTTCAGAACATCTTCAAAATACTGCTCGGGCGTGCGGTGCTCCTTGCCCACAGGCGGTCCTTCAGTCGCGAGCTTGACGGCATCCATCTTCGCCCATTGTATCTTGACACGGGCGAAGGCCATCCGCGCACCTTCTATGCAGACCAACCGCTTGATGGCATCAAGCCGGGGGCAGGCATTGACCAGCCGCTTCACGAGTCCGAAGTAGCTGCTGAGTATAGCTTCTGCAGGCCACAGCCGGGTTATTAAATCCTTCATGGCTAGTTCGGCCACCCTATGCAGCTCTACCAACTGTTTTAGCTGGTCGCTAAAGGGCACCGGATGTTCTGGCGCAAGGTATTGTGACCAGAACAGCTTCTCCGCTGAGCTCCCCTCTTCAGCTCGGAAGAATTCGGCAGCGTCAGAAACACTGCGCGGCAAATCCGTTAATGCCCCTGGAGAACTCCAAATCCGGGTCAGTAAGAGATACCTCTTCCTCACATACTTGCTTTGCATAATAAAAGCCTTACCCGCCACGATCTTCTTGGCCTCTTGGATCTCCCGGAGGGCGCCTTGGGCTTCGGTCCGGGCCTCTTGTGCGCTTTGGCGGGCCTTAGCGAGTTCGGACTCTTGGTCCGCATTCTAGCGCTCTAAGGACTCGTATTTCTTCACGGTATCCTGGAGCTCCTGCTGGACCTCACCAACCCTGGCCTCATGCTTTTCTCGGGTGGCTTTTTCCTTTACCGCTCTCTCCTCGGCCTCGGCCAGCGCCTTCTTGAGGGCCTCCACCTTGGTTGCCAGCCCTACGAATATATCACGGCACTGTGGTCAACGCAAAAACATTCATACTTTCCGGACATGCATAAAATGATTGAATACATTGATTGTCCTCCAGCAGCTTTTTCGCACGACCGAACTCTTCCTCGGTCTGCTCCAGCCTCTGCTTTAGTCCGGAGACTTCGGCAGCATGAGAAATCGCGGCCAACAGTGACGCCTGCTTATTCACATAGACATATATGGTTAGTCTCCTGCGAAAAACTATTTGATCCTCTGTTTGGCTTTTCTTTCCAAACCCCGGACAGAGTCTCAGGGGCTACTGTCCACACTATGACTTTCCTTTTACATAATTGTATTGCTTACCTCAAAGCCTGTTAGAAGGCTTGTGCAGGCTTTGGTCAGTCCGCTCTTTGCGAACTGAATCTTCTCAATCACCATACCCATGAGGGTACGGTGTTCCACAACTATGGAAGCGCTTCGCAGCGCTTCCAGTAGAGTATATGGTGCCTCTTGTTGGACAGAGGTCACTGGCGGAATGGGCACTATCGGTGTCAAAACCGGCGGATCTCGGGTAGGGGGTCCCGAACTGTGCGTCTAGGCCAGATGGTAACAGGAGGCAAGGGACACGAAGTTTTATCCAGGTTCGGTCCCTCTTGATGGAGGTAAAACCCTATGTCCTGCTTGATTAATATTGATGATATGGGTAGTACAAGAGTAGATCTACCACGAGATCAGAGAGGCTAAACCCTAGAAGCTAGCCTATGGTATGATTGTTGTTTTGTATGTTGTCCTACGGACTAAAAGCCTCCGGTTTATATAGACACCGGAGAGGGTTAGGGTTACACAAAGTCGGTTACAATGGTAGGAGATCCACATATCCGTATCGCCAAGCTTGCCTTCCACGCCAAGGAAAGTCCCTCCCGGACACGGGACAAAGTCTTCAATCTTGTATCTTCATAGTCCAGGAGTCCGGCTGAAGGTATAGTCCGGCCATCCGGACACCCCCTAATCCAGGACTCCCTCAGTAGCCCCTGAACCAGGCTTCAATGACGACGAGTCTGGCGCGCAGATTGTCTTCGGCATTGCAAGGCGGGTTCCTCCTCCAAGTACTTCATAGAAGATTTTGAACACAAAGATAGTGTCCGGCTCTGCAAAATAAGTTTCCACATATTGCCATAGAGAGAATAATATTTACACAAATCTAATCTGCCAACGTATTCCGTAGTGTGACATCGCACCACGGCCAAGCCTTTATTCGAATCGTTTTATTGTCCCACCTCAGCATGTCATGTGAGGCGGTTTCCTTGGCACGTCTCGTCGAAGCAGAGATCGCGTCCCCTTATTCCGGGATTCTCATCAATACGGGCGTGGGTAACCCAACCGCTTCTAGGACTCCTAGACTATAGGCAAGTCCAAACGGCCACGGAGAGGACGCTTGATATTCACCCTCTTTATAAAGGGACAAGGCTTTTATTTTTTCCCTCCCGTGCTCAATCGAATCCTTTCCCCACCTCAAGCTCAAACACCCAAAATTCAGGTCAGGTGCTCCGGACCTTCAATCATGTCCAGATCTAGCCTTCAAGGCCGATGGATGCCTTCCTCCGTCACGGAAGAAGACATCCAAAAGTTGAGGGAGGCCAGATATCTGACCGCCGATGTTTCGCATCGGCTGCCTGCCCGAGGGCAGGCCGTCCCCTCCCCGAAACCCAACAAGAACATCGAGTTCGTCTCCCACTTCCTCCGAGGTCTAGGCCTTTCTCTGGATCCTTTCGTCAGGGGTTTGATGTTTTATTACGGGCTAGATTTCCATGATCTAGCTCCGGACTCCTTTCTTCATATCACGACATTTATTGTCGTGTGTGAGGCCTTCCTCCGGGTTACCCCTCACTTTGGCCTATGGCTCAAGACCTTTGAAGTAAACCCGAAGATGATCGAGGGGCAACATGCAGCGTGCGGAGGTGCCTCAATATGCAAGATGACGGGAGCTCCATGGCCCAAAGGGTCCATTCCAGAGGTGTCTGAATTGTGGCAACAGGAGTGGTTCTACATCACGGCTCCTAGAAGTGCCAAGTGGGCGGCCGCCCCTGTTTTCCGCTTGGGCCCTCCCCCACAACTGATGTCATGGATCAGCAGAGGTCTTGAGCTGGGGTCCAGCCAAGGATGTGCCTATACTGCAAAGCAGCATTCGAGATCTCTTCAATGGAGATTTTAGTTTGGTTGCGGTAATACTAGTTATGCTGGTTCGTCAAGTCCAGCCTTGCAAACGCCGGCCCCTTCGCTTGTGGGAGTTCAACCCCGAGGGACCGCATGTCATTCAAAATTTCCTCGGCCTGATGCACGAGGAGATGTACAAGTCATTCTTCAGACCTCAGGTAGAGTGTTCGTAAATCACCGAGGACGTGGGCCTGAGCAGTAACCGCGTCGCCGAACTCGTAAGGAATCTTCCGGCCAAACATACTATCTCTCATTTGTTACGAAGTTATTTCTGAGAGTTTGCTTTTTGACCAGGACTGGCTAACAAAGGCGAAGTTGATTCGGTGTTCGGCCCCCCTCCCTGAGGGTTTGGACAATCCGGTATTGGAAAAGATGCTCCAGGTCGCACCTTGCCCGGAGCCCTTGAAGGAAGATACTGGGGAGGATAATACGAGCGGACGCAGGCCCCCAACGCTGCCCATTCTAACCGAGGGAGCGAGCGTCTCCATGAAGGAAGACGACCTAAGGAGGAAAAGGACTGCGCCCGGGGATTCGGAAGCCGAAGCTTCCAAACGAAAGAAGAAGTCTCCCACAGAGGGTCCTACCTTGGGGGGTGCTTTTGCCGCACAAAGTCCGCGGGGGGATCAATTCTCTAGCGAGTCGTAAGTGACCCGAAATACTTTAATAGTACAGGTATGCCCTCTTTTTCTTCTGAGAAAATAATCACCGCATATATCTTTGCAGTTCGGGCCTTAGCCCCTCTCAAATGAGTTCGTCTTCAGGGGATCTTCTTCCAGAGATGATGGAGAGCGAAATGCTTCCTCCGGACTCCTCCGCTCCGGAAGCGGGCGACCCCGAAGTGTCATCGCGGAGGGCCTCTCCGAGTCTGGTGAGGCCAGAAGATAATCCCATTGACCCCCGAAGCTCCCAGTGTCCGGCTCCCGAAGAGAGCAGACAAAAGAGTCCGGGACCATCTGGTGTGCGATCGGATGTTCTGAGGGAGTTGGTGAGGCGAGCGGCCATCTCAGATGAACACCGTATGCTAATGAATATGGTGATGGAGAGAATCTCGTCCGCCGAAAGCGGATTGCATGAAGCTTTTATGAGTCTACTGACGGGCTTTGAGGTACGTAAAATAATGTATGATAGTCCTGCACATGCTAGGTGTGCCTTGTGTAGATAGTAGCCCCTGAGACTCTGGTTGTCGTCGGAAACGACGACAAACAGAGGATCATATTCCTAGGTAATAACCATACTGCCTCTATGTGCAGGTGATGGAAGCTCCGGTGGCTAGCCGGACTAGCGAGTTTGCCCATTTAAAACGGCAGTTGGATGTGGCAGACGCCGACATCGAGCTTGTTAACAAAAGGCTTGACGAGGCACAGGGTAAGTGTCATTATCTGGTAAATGCCACATAGTAAGAGCAGCATGATACCAGTATCTTTAATATGTTGTGACTGCAGATGGAGCTACCACTGTTGAAGCATTGCGGGCAGAACTTGCCCGAGCCAAGGAACAAGCGAGGTTTGGTAATGCGGCTGCTTTGAAGGCGGCCGAAGAGTTGAAAGCCGAGAAGGCCGCGCATGGCGAGAGCCGAGATAAGATGGCCAAGATGGCCATAGAATTAAAAGCCGCCGCTGACCATTGCCGGGTTCTTGAAAAGGAAAACCTAGCGAAGGCATCGGACCTTGAGAAGGCTGCTGCGACGAGAAAAGACATCCGCTCCGCTATGAGGGCGAAGAAGGAGGAGCTGCGGGAATCCGGGGATATTGTAGCTGGGAAATCCTTTATGTTGCGGAGGAAGTTCGGAGATCCACGGTATGCCCCTCTGGATCGGCTATGGAGTTCGGAGGATGTGTATATGGATTTGGCGGCGAGCGCTGCTGATGCGGCCAAGTACCTCCAGGGTCAGACGGACCGTGAAGTGGACCAGCTGTTTTGGACACAATTCCATTCTCCCCAGCATCCGCTTTCATTGACTGACCAATTAGCCGAATGGGCCGAACTGAATAGGTTGTCCGGACTCGCCATGCGGTCTGTTGTGGATCAGCTATGGCCGGAAAGGCCAAACCCGAACAGCTATTTCAGCTTGGTGCAACAGTTCCTTGACGTGGTGCCGTGCATTAATGCGATGAAGAGGTCGGCGTGCATAGAGGGCTCATGGATGGCCTTTGCCCGTGTTAAAGCATATTGGGCGGAGATGGATGCTACCACTGTTGCAACGCGGGATTCGGCCATAGGCTGAATGGCTGCTGAGCACTACTTTGAAGAAGTTCTTGATGGTGCTCGTTTGATAGAGACCTAGTGCTCAAAAAATATTATGCTTGAGTGATATGTAATCTCATTGTAAGCGAAATGCTTTTATAAATTTTTATAAGGCTATTTTTATACTTTTGCCTGAAAGTAATATAATGCCTCCTGCGCGGCCGTTTATGTATACATGTGTATAACCTGAAAGATTGCAGCCGTCGGCTTCAACCCCCACGCATATAATGCGGAGGTGCTCGCGAAAAAACACGTGTTCACACTTAACCCAATGTCTTGGTCCTATTAAGGAGGTGATAGCGGAGCGAGCGAGGCAACCGGACTATAATGCTTCAGCACTTTCACTTAGCCATAGGAGTTTGATAGTGGGGCTACTAGATAGCCCCTGGTGGCTCCGCACTCTCCCGATCCCGGGGTGCGTACATGCCTAGCCGGAAAATGGCACTTCATTAAGGCGGAGGAATTCTAACATTCCAACAGGTCGTCGAGTGGTTGACCAGTCTCACGCTATATCATGACAGTCAGTTTTTGGCTTTCTCTACTGAGGTGCTCGTCCGGATGAACCAGGGCACAATCGCAGTAGTTCTCCTGGTGCTACCTTAGCCGGTAAAGCGGAACGTAAGGCACCAAAACACAGGAGCCGGACAAACCCAACATTTGACCAAAGACAATGATTCGGAGCTGATGCATATAGGGCCAAACTCGCGACGCCGAACACTCCCTAAGGTATTCGGTATTTGTGGTATAAATCGGACCTAAATAATGGCCTTTGTAAGAAGCCCCTTGTGTCCAGGTATGTGCATTTTTCTGGCATGGCCACATGCCAAGACTTCAGCATCCTTCTCAACGGTGGATATGTATCAACAAGAGACAGTAAAAAAGGTTTATGCAGGGTCTTAATCTAAAAAGAATCCTTGGAGCGGGTCCCTGCTGCATGTCTGCGCCTATGTCTCCGTTGTGCCGTATCCTGGACGGGTGTAGCACGATGATCGTCTATAAAAGAGAGGAATTTAGGTGAAAAAGTTGTTGTGCAAAAAGATAGTTTTTAAAGAAACCATGTATAGTTCAAGATGAGAAAAAATTGCCACTTGTCTGCGCGCGTTGAGCCCCTTGTATTGACAAATAGGGGTGTGACCATTTATTCGGTATAAATAGCAGCGCCGGATTTGATTAGTTGTGTTTGAGGTCTTGACGACCTATTGGATGCTTTCGCTGGTTCGGGCGCCTTTAGTGTGCGGCTGCCAAGGCAGCCGCACTCTCTTCGGCGCGCAGAGATCGCTTGATATTTCCGTTTACTGAAATGATGCCACGTGGACCGGGCATCTTGAGTGTGAGGGAGGCGTAGTGTGGTATTGCATTAAAGCGAGCGAAAGCTTCGCGTCCGAGCAGTGCTTGATAGCCACTTTGGAATGGAGCCATGTGGAAGGTTAAATGCTCCTGACGGAAGTTATCGGGGGAGCTGAATATAACTTGTAGTAGGAGGGAGCCCGTACAACGAGCCCCTGGGCCTGGCGTTACTCCTTTAAAGGTAGTATTGCTATGGCGAATTTTTGTTGGGTCTAACCACATCCCGCGGATTGTATCCTGATATATTAGGTTTAGATTGCTGCCACCGTCCATCAAGACTCATGTGAAGTGATATCCGCCAATTACTGGGTCTAATACCAGGGCAGCCCATCCTGCGCGTCGGATACTTGCTGAGTAATCGCGATGGTCGAAAGTGATCGGTTGAGACGACCAGTGGCAGGACTTCGCGGTGACAGGCACTTGGGTATATTTTCCTGGGAGTGCCACGTTGTTTTTTCCCTTGATCACGTGTAACACGTTTACTGTTTTGACTTCTGGTGGAAATTTCTTTTGTTCCCCCGTGTCTTGCTTGGGAGGCTCGTCCTCGTCTTCACTTGGTGTATCCTCCCCCTTGTGTACGGCGTTGAGCTTGCCGGACTGCTTGAAGACCCAACATTCTCTGTGGGTATGATTAGCAGGTTTATCAGGGGTACTATGGATCTGACATACTTGGTCTAGAATTTTGTTGAGGCTGGACAGTTCATCCCTGGTGCCTTTTGAGGGCGGCTTTTGCTGACCTGGCCGAGAGCTTTTGAATCCGGCGTTTACTGTCGTGCCTTTCGTGCTGTCTTCTTTATTCCGGCATTTGTTATTGCTGTTGCGCCGTGATTTCCCGTTTCCATCTCTAACTTCATATGTTCTGGGGTCGCTGGTGCTGCATCTGGCTAGCCAGCTGTCCTCACCGCGCAAAAGCGGGTCATGAGGCTTGTTAATGCGGCCATCATTCTCGTCTTATTTTGGCCGAGGTGTCTGGCGAGCCATTCGTCACGGATGCTATGCTTAAAAGCTGCCAAGGCTTCAGCGTCCGGACAGTCGACAATCTGGTTCTTTTTAGTAAGAAACCTGTTCCAAAGCTTTCGGGCTGACTCTCCGGGTTGTTGAGTTATATGACTCAAATCGTCCGCATCCGGAGGTCGGACATAAGTCCCTTAAAAATTTTCCCGAAAGGCGTCTTCGAGCTCTTCCCAACTTCCAATGGAGCTTTCGAGGAGGCCTTTAAGCCAGTGACGAGCTGGCCCTTTGAGCTTGAGGGGTAAGTACTTGATGGCGTGGAGATCATCTCCTCGAGCCATATGGATATGAAGGATGTAGTCCTCAATCCAAACCCCAGGGTCTGTTGTTTCATCGTATGTCTCTATGTTTATGGGTTTGAATCCCTCTGGAAATTCATGGTCCAGCACCTCATCGGTGAAACATAGGGGGTGTGCGGCACCCCTGTAGCTGGGTGTACCGCATTGTTCGGATGTTTGTTGCGTTGCATTGTATGCTGGGGCGCGCTCTCGTGGTCCATAGATGGATTTTGTTGTGCCGTCCTTTGGGTGCGAGCCCTCGCATGGGTCGCGTGTTGTATTGTGAGTGGCGTTGTATGCCGCTCTGTGTTGGCAGAGGGGTCGTCTATCCGGCCAGGTGGCTGCTTTGATATTTGGTTGTGGGGGGTCTGAGGCCTCCTCATCGAATTCAGGTAGCAGCTTCCGCTTTGGGTAGCTCTTGGAGGGGCGATTGTCGCCGTACCTCGCTGCTGTGTTGAGTATTTTACTCCATCTGATTTGGAGTGTGTCTTGCGCAATCTTGAGCCTTTGCTTCTGCTTTTTAAGACTCCTCGCGGTGGCAACAAGCCTTTTACGGGCATTCTACTGCTCCGGGTGCCTGTCCGGCGTTATGTCGTCCGGACTATTATCCTTGATAGAATTTGTTTGTTTGGTTTGATTATCCAGATTGCCATTGTCCGGCAGCGGTTCGCCCTGCTCCAGCGCTGGGTCTGTGTGATCGTTATTTCTGTCGAGGCGGGATTTGGGGCGGCGCTTGCGTCGCCGCTTTGACTGCTTCTCGAGGGAACAAGCCTTCGGTGCGTCCTTCCGCTCCTCGTCGTCATCTTTTGGTGCGTCCACCATGTATACGTCATATGATGAGGTGGGCGTCCAGCGCCCTATGGGCGGTGGTTCTTCTTCGCCTCCCGCATCGTCGTCCATACCGTCGATGTTTTTAGAGTCGAAGTCGAGCATGTCGGTTAAATCGTCGACATTGGCTACAAAGTGGGTGGTGGGTGGGCGTCGAATTTCTTCGTCTTCCGCATCCCAATCCTGCTGGCCATGATCCGGGCAGGGCTCTCTTGACAAAGAGAGAGACTTTAGTGATTTATGTCCACGGCAGTAAACTCCATGATCGGCGCCCAATCGGATTCGATCGGCAGGGGCGCGGAAGGTTCGGAGTCCGGGGAGGAGTCCGGCTCCTTGGAGTCACGAGTCTCGCGGAGTGCGGGGCTGGTGTTCGGCTCGATCGTCATTGGGATCGCAGCCCCCGAGGCGGCGTCCAACCACCCATCCTCGATCGGCGCAGTTGGCTTCGAATTAAGGGTCGAAGCCGATGCGGGAGCGGCCTCCAAGGCACTGTTCGGCGGCAGAGCTAGATCATGCCCGTCGTGACAGTGCGGCACGCTCGGCAGTGGCTTGACTCCATCGAAGATCAAGTCCCCGCAAATGTCAGCCATGTAGTTTAAACTTCCAAACCTGACCTGACGGCCAGGGGCGTAGCTTTCGATCTGCTCCAGATGGCCAAGCAAATTAGCCCGCAGTGCAAAGCCGCCGAAGACAGAGATCTGTCCGGGAAGATAAGTTTCACCCTGGACCGCATCACTATCAATGATAGTAGGAGCCATCAAGCCTGACAGCGACGACACAGAGGAACTCTCAATGAAAGCACCAATGTCGGTGTCAAAACCGGTGGATCTCGGGTAGGGGGTCCTGAACTGTGCGTCTAGGCCGGATGGTAACGGGAGGCAAGGGACACGAAGTTTTACCCAGGTTTGGGCCCTCTTGATGGAGGTAAAACCCTACGTCCTACTTGATTAATATTGATGATATGAGTAGTACAAGAGTAGATCTACCACGAGATCGGAGAGGCTAAACCCTAGAAGCTAGCATATGGTATGATTGTTGTTCTGTATGTTGTCCTACGGACTAAAACCCTCCAGTTTATATAGACACTGGAGAGGGTTAGGGTTACACAAAGTCGGTTACAATGGTAGGAGATCCACATATCTATATCTCCAAGCTTGCCTTCCACGCCAAGGAAAGTCCCTCCCGGACACGGGACGAAGTCTTCAATCTTGTATCTTCATAGTCCAGGAGTCCGGCTGAAGGTATAGTCCGGCCATCCGGACACCCCCTAATCCAGGACTCCCTCAGGCACACCTCCTTCCGATGAGGGAAGCTGCTCGCCGGACTCCGGAGCCGTATAGGTCTCCGAGACCGTATTCGGCTGAGGGCCGAATTGGACATGGCCCACATCGCCAGTCTCCATGGGGGTCTGCGCCCCCATGTGTCTGACGGTCGAGGTCTCGCCCTCTGGCGCCACCCCGACGGCCTCCTGCGTCTCTCCCTGGCTTGGGATCCTTCGGGACAACACCTCGGTGTCATCCATGGCCCTGGGAGAGGAGGCCGGAAGGGACCCGCTGTCCATCACCTTCGGGTCCAGCGAGTTCCCTGAAGATGAGGATCGCTCGACGACGGAACGAGCCAGACTGCAAGTACATGATTCAACATGTTAAAATTATGGAAGTAAAGAAGCTGATATATGAATGCGTTAGGGTCTTTTGGATACTCACGATTCGGCCAGGGGCTTATCTCGGGGGCGTCGTTCAGGGCTGCCGTCGACGTCCCACGCGGAGCTATCCGCGAGGGAAACCTTCCCCTTCTTGGACGCCTCCACCTCCAGATTTGTGGAGGCCGCCCTCTTCTTCATTCCCCCCTCGGGGTGGGGGGGGGTTGCTTTCTTCTTCGTCTTCCTCCTCCTCGTCATCTTCGGCGGCGGAGTGGGTTTCGGCGTCTTCGGATGCCACATCCGAAGTACCCTTGGGACGGAGGCCATCTCTGGTCCCCTTGGCCTTCTTCTCCGGCGCCTTGTAGGGCGTCAGAACCAGCATCTTCGTCAGAAGCGGGATGGCTGGGTCCTCGGGTAGCGGAGCCGGACAGTGAATCCGCTCCGCCTTCTTCGTCCAACCCTGAGAAAACAAATAGGGAAGTTCGGACATCCTCCTTGAGTAAGCAAGTAAGGGATACACCTTGAAACACGGAAAACTTACCGAACTGGCGGGATGGGCCAGGTCATGCCCACGGTCCTTGGTGGTCTTCGGCCACGTCTCATTGGCCTTGAAGAGCACCTTGCAGATATCTTCGTGCGTAGTTCCGAAGAACTGTTGCAAGGTCTTGTGCTCGGCCGGATTGAACTCCCATAGGTGGCAAGCCTGGTTCTGGCATGGAAGGATCCGGCGAACTAGCATCACCTGAATCACATCGACAAGCTTGACGTTCTTGTCCATCATGCTCCTGATGCGCGTCTGGAGCGCTGTCAGCTCGTCCGACGAAGACCAATACATGCCCTTCTCTTGCCAGGAGGTAAGCCGCATTGGGGCCCCGGATTTGTATTCGGGAGCCGCGACCCAGGTAGTGTCGCGGGGCTCTGTGACGTAGAACCACAACTTCTGCCACCCCTTGACGGTCTCCACAAAGGTGCCTTTGGGCCACGGGACGTTGGACATTTTTCTCACCATGGCGCCTCCGCACTCTACGTGTTTGCCTCCCTCCACCTCCGGCTTCACATTGAAGGTCTTCAGCCAAAATCCGAAGTGGGGTTGCACGCGGAGGAAAGCCTCACACACGACGATGAATGCCGACATGGTGAGGAAGGAATTTGGGGCCAGATCATGGAAATCCAGCCCATAGTAGAACATGAGACCGCGGACGAAGGGGTGGAGTGGAAATCCCAGCCCGCGGACGAAGTGGGGGATGAAAACCACCCTCTCATAGGGCTTCGGGGTAGGGACTATCTGTCCCTCGGTAAGAAGCCGATGGGCGACCTCCTTGGCCAATTATCCGGCCTCCCAAAGCTGGGTGATGTCCTTCACCTTGATGGTGGAGGCCATCCACTTGCCCTGCGCTCCGGACATGGTCGGAGTGCTTTCTTGAGGCAGAAAAGATGAGAACTTGGGAGCTGGAGCTCGAGAGTGGGTAGGCGGAAAGAAAGAAGGCGTGGGTGAAAGAGGTGAATCATTATCCCCTTATAAAGGCAGTGAATATCAAGCGCCTCCCCACTCGCCATAAAACTCGCCTATTCCCCAGGGGCCGTGCAGGCGGCACGTTTGGATTCCCCACAGTAAATTGCAAGATAATAGAAATTAGTTGTTTAGTAGAAAGCTTTTGTCACACAAAAAAGTTATTTGTCCCTAGGCGATCGATGACTAGACCGGTCATCAATATTGCAATTTTATATGAGGGAGAGGCATGAGCTAACATACTTTCCATACTTGGATCATATGCACTTATGATTGGACTCTAGAGCAACTACCAAAGATCATTAAGGTAAGACCCAACTATAGCATTAAGTATCAAGTCCTCTTTACTCCCATATGCAACAACTGACTTACTCGGGTATCTGTTTCAGGCACTCACGCCACCCAGCATAAGCAAATCATGAACGTACTGCAACACCCTACAATAGGGGTCCCTCACATTTTGCGCGACATGGAGGGTACCATAGGACAACACCAAAATAAGATATACGTCTCAAACAAATCATGATCATCAATCAACCCATAGAACAAAACAAATCTACACAAACATCATAGGGTAACCACATATAATTGGATAATAATATATAGACTTGAGCACCATGTTTAAGTAGAGAATTACAGCAGGAATAGAGAGGTTACACCGCTGCATAGAGGAGGAGAAAGTTGGTGTTGACGGTAGCAAGATTGTTGGTGTAGACCGTCGTCACGATCCTTACCCCGGTGACACTCTGGCGCCACCAGGAGAGAGGGGGAGAGCCCCCTCCTTCTTCCTTGGCCTCCCCCTAGGTGGGAGGAGGGTTTCCTCTCTGGTCCATGGCCTCTATGGCGGCGGAGGCGCGAGAGCCCCTCTGAGATTGGATCTCTCTCTCTGTTCTCTTCTGTTTCGCGTTCCTATTTTTTGGAGATCCGTAACTCCAATTGCGCTGAAATTTTAACACAATTTTTTCCATATATTATTTTTCTTGCGCCGAAAGAAGGGTGCCAACTGACTTACGAGGTGCCCACTAGGCACCACCGTGCGCTAGGGGGTGTGGGTCGGGCCCTGGTGGATAGTGGAGGTTGTGGGCCTCTGTTTGCATTGATTCCACCTCCAAAAAATCACATATATTCCAAAATAAATCTACGTAATTTTTATCGCATTTGGACTTCGTTTGATATGGATATTCTACGAAACAAAAAATATACAACAAACAGGAGCTGGCACTGGGCACTGGATCAATATGTTAGTCCAATAAATCATGTAAATTGTTGCCAAAAGTGTGTGAAAGTTGTATAATATTGGCATGGAACAATAAAAAAATTATAGAGACGTATCAGCTATCAGCGGGGACCTGCATGGGCCATCAATATCGGAATCGATTCCGGTGAATTTAGGATAGGGGGTCCCGAGTTGATAGAATTGACATGAGAGTCACAGTAGATGCGAGGTTTTACCCAGGTTCGGGCTCTCTCAGAGAGATACCACCCTACGTCCTGCTTTGGTCCATATTGATTGTGGATGGAGTACATAGTACATGTGTTTCTACCACGAGATTGTCTATATCCCTCTATGTACCCTACCACTGGTTTACATAGGTGCCGAGGGGTCTACGGTTACAAATATGTCAGCTACGTGTATGGTAAGTCGTGATATAATTGACGTTTAAGTCTTGAAGTATGCACCAAGTCTTCGGGAACCTTCCTTGCATGCGCCGTGGGTCTTTTGTATCTGGCCCACCAGTGAGCCCCCTTGGTTGATCCTCGGCCTGGCCCATCTGGCCGGGAGACGACGTGGTGAGTACCCCCTAGTCCAGGACACCATCACCTACCCCTCTTCTTTGCCTGGATGTAAAGGTGATGTCCACGTCAGTTGCCCCGATCAGGCCTCTTTCTAAATAGATGTACACACATCATATGTCAATTTCGGACAGGGCTTCTTTTGTTTTGGAAACTTCCGAAGATGGTCATACTTCCTTTCTGGGAATTCCTGCTTTTACCAACTTTCAAAAATGCATGTATGCACTTACAGAAAAACAGGGATGTGGCTTTTGGATTTCAAACTCTAGAAAATTATATTTGAACTTTTGGGAGTTTCAACTTTCAACTTTCAAAAAGCCTAAGAAAAAGGTCACATGGGTGGGCTCCAAATTAGGTATGTATGTGTGTGAGAGAGGAAGAGCTCACATGGTGCACGTGGGTGGGGACCCTAGCACGTCTCAGGAGCGTGCCGTGACCTAGGGCACTCCCACATGTGGTCGGATGGCGGGCTACATGGTGGGTCTGTGTGTGTGAGAGAGAGAGGGGAAGAGTGCGCGTGGTACATGTGGGTGGGCCCCCTAGCACATCTCAGCAGCGTCTGGTGACCTAGAGCGCTCCCACGCGTGGTGGGAGGGCGGGCGGGCTCCATGCATGGTGGGCCTGTGTGTGTGAGAGAGAGGAAGAATGTGTGTGGTGCACGTGGGTGGGCGCCCCTAGCACGTATCGTGACCTAGCGCACTCCCGCACGTGGCCGGAGGGCGGGCTCCACGGTAGGAAGAGCGCGCATGGTGCACGTGGGTGCCCCCCGCCCCCTAGCACGTCGCGGCAACGTGTCGCGACCTATCGCGGTTCGACACGTGGTCGGAGGGCGGGCTCCACGATAGGAAGAGCGCGCATTGTGCACGTGGGTACCCCCCCGCCCCCTAGCACGTCACGACAGCATGTCGCGACCTATCGCAGTTCGGCACGTGGTCGGAGGGCGGGCTCCACGGTAGGAAGAGCGCGCATGGTGCACGTGGGTACCCCCGCCCCCCTAGCACGTCACGGCAGCGTGTCGCGACCTATCGTAGTTCGACACGTGGTCGGAGGGCGGGCTCCATGGTAGGAAGAGCGCGCATGGTGCACGTGGGTGCCCCCTGCCCCCCTAGCACGTCACGGCAGCGTGTCGCGACCTATCGTAGTTCGACACGTGGTCGGAGGGCGGGCTCCATGGTAGGAAGAGCGCGCATGGTGCACATGGGTGCCCCCCGCCCCCTACCATGTCACGGCAGCATGTGGCGACCTATCGCAGTTCGACACGTGGTCGTAGGGGGGCACGGTTATACGCGAAGGTTAAATTGCATCCAAAATATCATGTCTGACGTAGTCAAAGGAATAAAGAATAATAATAATTGTAAACATAGGATAAAAATAAACACTTGACATTTTCAACGCTCGACTAAAAACATTTTTAACACGGTACTCCTTCAGCGCCGACGTTCGTCAAGGCGAGGGCTGCCCGTCGGACTTCCATCTAAGCGGCACTATATTCATTCACGCCAGCAGTGTCAGTGGATCAGTCAGGCTTCTTCCGCACAGCATCGACCACAACTACACGCTTGTTGGTACGTGGCGTGCGTGCCTGCACGCCCAGCAGTAGGAGTGTAGCGGCAGCCAGCCAGCTAGCTGCTTGCCAGCCAGTGCGCCACCCACCGTCCGTCAGTTGCACTCGCATCGCATGCATGTACGCGCACGGGTGGCCGGGACAACGCCGGGCAGGCGCACGGACGGCCGGCCGGCGTGACCCGGCCACCACCAGATCGACCCCCACACGCCAGCTCGTCCGATCCATGCAAAACACCCCTTGACCCCCGGCCGTCGGATCGGCCCGAACGACGGCCCCGATAGGCCCGCACGTTGCCGTCGACGTGTACAGGTCGCAGAATCAAGCCGCGGGCACGAGGGCGACCGTGCACGCGACCCGTGGGCCCCGCCCGCGCGTGGACCTCGCGACCACGGCCCCCGCTCTCCTCCAACCCCCCTCGGCGCGGCGATATATTTGGCCCTCAGCTACAAGCCATTGCAACCACTCCCGGAGCGGAAGAGAGAGAGAGAGAAGAGAGCAGATATCATATCCCCCCCTAGACTCCAAGGCGAGGGGAAGCGGCCGGAGGGGAAAGCAACAAGCGGGTAGGGCTCGCCGACCGCCCTCCCAAATTCTCCATCGGAATCACGCACCGTTTTCTATATCTTTGTTATCGTCGTCGTCCCCGGCCGCTTGCTGTCCGCCGTTTGGTGCCTTGCTCCTGTTGTTTTGAGGGGCTGGGTTTGGTTCCTTTTCCTCCACTACCCCCAGCCCTCCTCGACTCGCCTTTCCCCAACCCATCCCTCCTCTCTCTCTCTCTCGTGTGTGTGTGTGTGGGTGGGTGTGTTGGTTTTGAGCAATCTTCTCGCCGGACTCTTCTCCTAGCTTGGCGCGGTGCGTGCCCCTCCTCGTCCTCCGTCTGTCGATTTCCTCCTTCCTTGCGTCGCGTGTGTGCGAGGGTGTTGTGTGGGTGGCTTATAGGCAGATACCTGTGGATTTGTCATCTCCCTTGCTTTGTTCTCTTGCTCGCAAGGGGTATGGCATGGTGTGTGTGCCTTGGTTTGTCCTCTACATACATGGTTGCTGCTGCCTGCTCGCTGGATCTTGGTCATATTTATGTCTTTCTCACGTACATGCGCGGCGGCGCGGCTATCTATTCTGAATTCTGATCCATCTATCCTCTCTTTCGTTTGTCTTTTAGATCCGTCCGCAAGACGCCGGGAGCAAGCAAGGAACGTACGTACACGCCGTGTCGTCGGCTTGTGCTCTCTAGACTGGGCTGGACAGGCTTGGACTGGTCGGTGTGTGGCGGCGCTCGGCTCACCTGAACCCAACTCGACGACGACAAACAAGCAATTGGAGGAAGCTGTTACCTAATCTTGTTTTCTTCCGATTCATCCATGGCCGCCGCGTCCTCCGCTCCCTTCTTCGGCCTCTCCGACGCGCAGATGCAGCCGCTGATGCCCGCGCAGCAGCCTCCCGCTCCGGCCGCCGCGCCGGCGCCCAAGAAGAAGCGCAACCAGCCGGGCAACCCAAGTGAGTAATTAATCCGTCCATCTACTATTCTACTCCATTAACCAATCATAATTCTACTAGTAAGTGATTATTAATTGAGTATCGGTCTCTCTGTAATCTGTATTGATGCAGATCCTGATGCTGAGGTGATCGCGCTGTCGCCGCGGTCCCTGATGGCCACGAACCGGTTCGTGTGCGAGGTGTGCGGCAAGGGGTTCCAGCGGGAGCAGAACCTGCAGCTGCACCGTCGCGGCCACAACCTGCCGTGGAAGCTGAAGCAGAAGAACCCCAAGGAGACGCGGCGGCGGGTGTACCTGTGCCCGGAGCCGACGTGCGTGCACCACGACCCGGCGCGCGCGCTGGGCGACCTCACCGGCATCAAGAAGCACTACTGCCGCAAGCACGGCGAGAAGAAGTGGAAGTGCGACAAGTGCGCCAAGCGCTACGCGGTGCAGTCGGACTGGAAGGCCCACTCCAAGACCTGCGGCACCCGCGAGTACCGCTGCGACTGCGGCACCCTCTTCTCCAGGTATACCATGCACGCACGCCATTGATCCATCCTTCCGTCCAAGATCGATGTTTCAGTTCATTTTCAGTTCATACAGGCGTGTGCTTATACTGTTTGCTGTTCGATTTTGGATATGCATGCGCGAATGATTGGGTCATGATGAAACTTTGATGAGGGGCTAGCTAGGCTGCTAGGGGCGATTCGATTTGACGGGTGGTGATGGATGGATGGACGGATGGGATGCTAGCCATAGGTAGCTGCCTAGGGTTAGGGCTGTTACTGCTGGTACTACGTGCCCGCCTAGCTAGGGACATGGGCTAGCTCTCGTGTTCGAGTCTGTGTGTATGTGTGTGCGCGCAACTTTTGGCTTGGTTGGATTGGAATTGGATTCCCTGCAGAGAGCGAGAGGAGAGAGCGAGAGAGAGAGAGAATGGAAGGGGATGGATGGAGGATGCAGCTAGAGCTAGCAGTCGACCCTCTGCTCTGCTCCCACGTGAATCGCTCTTGTCGAGAGGGGACTGGAGATATGCAGCCAGGGCACACCCTGACACGGTCATCTGGCGGCAGTCCCGCCTTTTTACACCTCGGAATCCGCACTCTTGCCACTCTCTCTCATCTGCATCGACCTGGCATGGCATGGATCCCCACCTGTGTCTTCACGTGATGACATACATGCTGCCTGCAGCACTCCCGTCTCAGCGCAGCCATGGCGCAGCACGCAGCCTTCCTTGCCTTCTCATGTGATGCATGGCAACTGGCAAAGTCATGCCAAGTACGTACCGCTGGCCATGCCTGGCCTGCTGTTAGCTTTCGCTAGCTAGCTTGCAATCAGCAGCATCCGATGGATGGATTAGCCACAAAGCCTGCTGCTGCGGCTTTTACCTGATGCATGTCGTGTCATGTACATGCCGGTCTTGTCTTACATGTAACAGATTACTATAGTTAGTTAGGGCGATGCATATTTGTCATGCACCTTTGTCTAGTTTTACCTCATTTTTTATGATCCTATCATGCCTTTAGATTAGTCCTTTTTTTTCTTACAAAATAAAAGCATTGTGCTGTTTATAGCTTAATCTGCTCCGTGGAATCGGATCCGAATATTCCTCAAAAATCATCGGTCAAAATTAATTGCCAGCTAGCATTCCCTCGAATAACGAGTGAGACGACAATCTATCATCGATGCACCCAGTAAAGGATTGCAAGCTACCCAACTGGCGTAATAAATCGGCACATTTAGAGCAAGAGATTTCATAGCACTGATTTTTTTTTTGAATTACTATGGTTGGGGCGGTGCATATTTGTCATGCACTTTTGGCTAGTTTTGCCTCATTTTGATGATCGTTACGCCTTCAGCTTAGTATTATATTTTGTACATAACAAAGCATTGTGCCATCCATTGCTTAATATGCTCCGTGGAATCGGATCGGAATATTTCTCAAAAATCATTGGTCAAAATTAATTGCCAGCTAGCATTCCCTCAAATAACGAAAGACACGACAATCTAGCATAGATGCATGCAGTAAAGGATTGCAAGCTACCCAACCGGCTAAACAAATCGGCACATTTAGAGCAAGAGATTTGGTAGCACGTTTTTTTTGAATTACTATAGTTGGGGCGGTGCATATTTGTCATGCACTTTCGGCTAGTTTTGCCTCATTTTGATGATATCATTATGCTTTCAGCTTAGTATTATTTTTTCGTAGATAACAAAGCATTGTGCAATCTATAGCTTACTTTTTTGAATCGGATCAGAATATTTCTTAAAAATCATCCGCCGAAACTAATTGTCAGCTAGCATTGCCTTAGATAGCAAAAGAAGCGTTAGTGTTATATGGATGAAGACACTAAAGGATTGCAAGCTACACAACTGGCATAATAATCAGCACATTTAGAGCAACTTCATCATTATATGCAAACACGTAGGGAAAATGATGATTTCCGCCTCATTCTTTAGTAAACAAATTTTATGACTAGTAGTTAAATAGAAGGCAAATCTATAAGTTTTGTGAAATACTGTGTTGGGGAGAGAGAAAGAGATTTGGTAGCACGGGTTAATTTTTTGAATTACTATAGGTAGGGCGATGCATATTTGTCATGCACCTTTGGCTAGTTTTGCCTCATTTTGATGATATCAGTAAGCTTTCAACTTATTATTATCTTTCCTTGCAAAATAAAGCATTGTACAATCTATAGCTTAACTTGCTTTGTCAAATTAGATCGGAATATTTCTCAAAAATAACCAATCAAAATTAATTACCAGCTAGCATTGCCTCATATAGCAAAAGAAACGACAATCATATATAGATGAACATAGTAATTGATTGCAAGCTACCCAACTGGTGAATAAATCGGCACATTTAGAGAAAATTCATCATTATAGGCAAACAATTAATAAAACCAAAATTTGACGATTTCCACCTCTCGCCTACCCACTATACTAAGCAGGTTTTATAAGTAGTTAAATAGAAGGAAAATATATAAAAATTTTGTGAAAGATTATGTTGGCAAGCGAGAAAGATTATGTTAATTTATTTGAATTACTATAGGTAGGGCGATGCATATTTTCATGCACCTTGGCTACTTTTTCCTCATTTTGATGATATCATTTTGCTGCCAGCTTAGTATTTTTTCTCTCCTTGCATAATAAAGCATTGTGCAATCTATAGCTTAATATGCTTCGTCGAATCAGATTAGAATATTTCTCAAAACTCATCGGTAAAATTAATTTCCAGCTAGCATTGCCTCAGATAGCAAAAGAAACGACAATCTTATATACAGGAACACAGTAAAAGATTGCAAGTTACACAACTGGCGTAATAAATCAGCACATTTAGAGCAACTTCGTCGTTATATGCAAACAATTAGGAAAACCAAAATTTGACGCTCCCCCCCCCCCCACCTTCCCCCTCTAGTAAACATATTTTATGACTAGTTAAATAGAAGGCAAATCTACAAAGTTTTGTGAAATATTGTGTTCGAGAGAGAGTGAAAGAGATTGGGCATCACAGGTTAATTTTCTTGAATTACTATAGTTAGGGAGATGCATATTTGTCATGCACCTTTGGCTAGTTTTGCCTCATTTTGATGATATCATTATATTTTCATCTTAGTAATTTTTTTCCTTACAAAATAAAGCATTGTGCAATCTATAACTTAATCTGCTTTGTCGGATCGGGTCAGAATATTTCTAAAAATCATCGGTCAAAATTAATTGCCAGCTAGCATTGCCTCAGATAGCAAAACAAACGACAATCTTATATAGAGGGTCACACTAAAGTATTGCAAGCTACTCAACTGGCGTAAAAATCACCACATTTAGGGTAACTTCATCATTATTTGCAAAATAAACGTCAATTATTTCTGTCAATATTCATTGAAATTTGACCAGTTTTAAATATCATTTTGTGTTAGTTTGGATATAATCCAAAATTTTGAGGTACACACATATTTTTCTACCCACTAAAATCACACAAAATTTCAAAATTAGAATTTAAATGATTATTCATTTCAATGTTTTGGTATGTATTGTGTTTAGAAAGAGAGAGATACACAGAGAGAGGGGGGGGCCATCCGGTGTGTTGCTACAAGACAAGTTTCGGGTTTTTTATAGTTCTGAATGATATGTTATGTATATCTGGTTGTCCAGTAGTTTGTGATGCGATAATGTTGATAGGATGTGCAATTGATCTTTTGATGGCATGTTTTCTTTCACAGTGGTGGCATTGACAGTGTTGTTAATGATCGGTAGATTCCCGATTAATTCCTACAAGAGTACCTAAATTATCAGCCGACGAGCGAGCTCTTCCATAGCCGCCCGCATCCAAATCAACCACGATTGGGGGATTTGGCGTTCTCTTAGATAAGACGAATTATGTTTAAAAAGAAAGAGAGAAGGCAAATTATATTGCATGTGTCATTATTGTTGCCAATATTTGTGTAGTTAGCCAATGATTGACCATTAAATGGTAAATTCAGTTCATCACCTGATTAGCCAACTAATTCCATATACTCCCCTGTGATTGCACAATGCATGTATCATGTTTGATACTTTATTTTTGTTGCTGAAATTTATTTGTAGGTCGAATTTTCGCCTTGATTTAATTTGACTAGGATGCATGTTTGATTCTAAATTATTTGATCAGAAAATTATAATGTGACCTTTTATATATATGGTGACAATTGTAATGTGACTTGCACCCATGCGCATTAGGCATGGAAAGTTTTTGACATTTTTTCCACGTACGCATGCAGGAGGGACAGCTTCATCACCCACCGCGCCTTCTGCGACGCGCTGGCCCAGGAGAGCGCGCGGCTGCCGCCGATAGGCGCCGGCATGTACGGCGGCCCTGGCAACATGGCCCTCGGCAATCTCTCCGGCATGGCGCCCCAGATGCCCAGCGGCTTCCCAGACCAATCCGGCCACCACTCATCAGCTTCGGCCATCGACGTCCTCAACCTTGGTGGCGGAAGCGGCAACGCCGGTCAGTTCGAGCACCTCATGCCATCCTCCTCGGGGTCCTCCATGTTCCGCTCCCAGGCCGCCAACTCCTCCCCGTTCTATATGGGCGGCGGCGCAGCGCAGGACTTTGCCGAGGATGACGTCCACTGTTCCCATGGCAACCAGGGCTCTGTCCTCCAGGGAAAGTCTCCCGCGGCCTTCCATGGCCTCATGCAACTTCCGGACCAGCACCAGGGAAGCGGCGGCGGCAACGGCAATAACAACCTCCTGAACCTTGGCTTCTTCTCAGGCAATGGCAACGGGAGCGGCCAGGACTCGCGCCTGGTCTTCCAGAACCAGTACAACGGCAGCGCCGGAAATGGCAACAGCAGCAATGGAAATGGAGAGAATGGCAGCATGGTCGCGTCCGGCAGCGTCCTAGGAGGTGGTGGCGGGGGCTTCCCTTCGCTCTACAGCTCGTCTGAGGCGGGCGGCGGGCTCCCGCAGATGTCCGCGACTGCGCTGCTGCAGAAGGCCGCGCAGATGGGCGCGACGACTAGCAGCCACAACGCTGGCGCTGGTGGCGCCGGGCTGCTCCGTGGCCAGGGTATGAGGGGCGGCGGCGGTGAAGGCGGGTCGTCGGCCGCTGCAGCGGCGGCGAGCGAGAGGCAATCTTTCCATGACCTCATCATGAACTCTCTGGGTAGCGGGAGCGGCGCCAGTGCTACGACCGGCGGTCGCGCCGGGGCGTTCGGCAGCGGCGGGGGCTTCCCCGTGGACGACGGCAAGCTGAGCACTCGGGACTTCCTCGGCGTCGGCCCTGGCGGCGTGGTCCAAGCCGGCATGGGGCCGCCCCGGCGGCACACCGGTGGCGCCGGGCTCCACATGGGCTCGCTGGACCCTGCCGAGCTGAAGTAGCAACATACAGCAAGATCGATCTATCGTCAAGAAAAACAACAAGATAATGCATGGAAGCTCTCAAGGTAAGGTGCGTGCATGGCGATGGAAGAATGAAGAGAGCATGCATATTACTGCATTTAGAAGAACAAAGTTAATAAATTAGTTTCTTGGGTAATCTTTCATCTGTTAATTAATTATTAGTGGACTTGTCCTCTTTGGCAAACTAGCTAGACCAGAATTTCAGTTTAATTTTGCCATGTTTCATGCATGTATGTATGTGATGTACATTTGGTCCGCCGGTCTCCTTGGAACTTGGATGTGATCGAGATGTGAAGACCGGACCGGACCGGACCAGACCGGAACTTAATCTGTTACCATTTGGAGTTTTACTGCCTGCTTGATACATGCATGCGTGCATGCCTGCGCTAATGTCTGGGTGATGATCATCAGAGTATACGATTCAATATCTATGTCAGCACGGGGTTTATATTTCATGTTGGTTTCTTCTCTGGGTGGCGCTGCTTTCAAAGCTTAAAGGACGACTGGGCTAATCAGCAAGCAAGCACAGACTGCAGAGTGGGCATTAAATTAGCTGGTACGTCCTCAGCTTATGACCAGTCAGTGAGGCTGGATGGATGCATCAGCGTGTAGTACGTGTATGTAGGTCTCAGGCGAGACCAGACAGGAAGCACACGACAGGGGAGGAAGATACAAGCAGATGATCCAAAGCACGCATCCCCAGTGCATGGCTCATCGATGAGCACCCGCTGCTGCTAGCTCTGGCTATGGTTGTGACTTGTGAGTGGTACTACTAGAATGCACCACTAGAGTACTACTAATTATTCGCTCGATCTTGGTTGGCCTCTTGACTTTGCATGCCCCTCGTCGATCGTCTGCAAGCAAAAACTGCTTGCACTGCTGCTCTCACTGTGTGTGTGTTGTGATCCGGTCTGGCTGAGGCACCACACATGCATATAGAGATGGATTGACGTATACAAATGTAGCCACAGGAAAAGGTACGTGCCGGGTCGCTATGCAACGTTTGGATGTAGCTGAACGCTACAGAACAAAGCTGGCCCTCTCAAAGTCCACGTGAAGAGAGAGAGAGAGAGAGAGAGACGACAGGTGCATGCTAGTCTGTGCATCAGGCAGGCCGATCCAGAACACTAGCTATAGCAACACAGGGAGGCCTGTCAAATGTCACACTGTTCATGTGATCACTAGTCACTAGCTAGTCACATTTTGGCTAATTAAGGGCATCTTCAGACCTCAAACTGTCTGCATACGTTCAGACCGTGCTCTTCGGATGTGTTGTGACGTATTTTTTCAGCAAACTAGGGGTCTTTACAGGAGTCCGGACAGCAGATCCTTAGGACTCCAACACCCCAGCCTCTCCAAAAACCCATCCCTAACCTCGCACCTCTATCCTCTTATTTTCTCTCCTTTCCTTTTTCTCTCTTGCCTTCGCCGCCGCTCCACCAACCCCGCCGCCCCGGTGAGTCCGGCACCTCCAATGGTACACCCGGGATCCAACCTGCTTCTTCTCTGATGCTGTTCCACGCCTCTCCTTTGACCGTCGCGCAGATACCATCAGCTCCTATTGTACTTACCATGCCCGGCAACTGTTCGGTGAAATGCCCATGCTAAATTTGTTTGGCCCTTCTTCTCTGAAGCAACGGATTCAGGTATGGAGTACATATACGAGCACTATGTTGAGTCATCAGACGGCTCGTCCGACGAGGAGGACTACACGGATGAGACGACGATGATACATACGGTCATTGCAGACGCGGAGTGTGCGGAAGAGCATGTTCTCAATCTCAAGGGATTGATCAAGGGTCATCGAGTGCTCAACCGTAACAGTGTGCGCGGCCATTTGATAATGATGTCCGACTACGTTGCCCCCGATGCCCTCTTCACTGACAATTTTCGCCCGCAGTTTCGAATGCGCAAAAATGTCTTTGATCATCTCTACCATGGGGTCCGATCCTTTGATGACTAGTTCATCTTGAAGAAGGATACCGTGGGAAGGATTGGATTCTCTGGTTACCAGAAATGCATGACTGCACTGCAGATGCTTGCATATGGCACGACCACTGATTCGTGGGGTGAGTACCTACGGATGTCTAGGAGCACATGCAGAGATGCCATGGTCAGGTCTGCAACTACCATGGTCTTGGTGTTTGGACCTCAATACCTGAGAGAACCAAATGGCGCAGACACCGATAGGCGCTTGACAATCTCAGAAGCAAGAGTGGCAAGGTTTGCTCGGATCTCTTGAATATATGCATTGGAAATGAAAGAAACTGCATAAAAGCTATACAAGGGCAATATCAAGGCCATGTCAAGAAGCCCACCATCATTCTTGAAGCTGTTGCATCACATGATCTTTAGATTTGGCAAGCCCGGGGTCTCACAATGACATCAATGTGCTGCAGCGGTCATCATTGTTTGCGAGGCTAACTTAAGGCAAAGCTCCTCCTTGCCATTGTACAGACAATGGGCATGAGTACGGCTACTATCTGGTTGACGGTATCTATCCTTCGTGGGCTACCTTTGTCAACACCAGCTCTAACCCAGTTGGCCAAACAAAGGCTCACTTTGTCCAAAGACAAGAAGTAGCTAGAAAGGATGTTGAGAGGGCATTTGGAGTTCTGCATGCACGTTTTGCAGTTGCTCATGAAGCAGCTAAACAATGGGATGCGAAGACCTTGTAGGAGGTGATGACTTGTTGTGTGATCATGCACAACATGATCGTGGAGCATGAGGGTGACGATGCTGCTACAAGTCTTGAATTTGAGAATATGGGTGATCCTACCGAACTTCCTGATCAGAATCCGGCCACATTAGAAGAGTTTGTTCAAATGCATCAGCAAATCCGGCATCGAGCAACTAAAGGAAGATCTGATTAAGCATTTGTGGACGGTTAAAGGGGACACCAATGTTTAAGTGTAATATTTAAACTTATTTAAATAGAACTATCGCTGCATTTGAACATTTAAACTATTGTAGACTATATATATGCAGCTATTTGAGTGTGCGGGCTAAAAAAATTGAGGCAGGCAGCGTTGGCTGACCGGTTCCCGTCGTGTTTTCCATGCATCGTCCGTTTATGAAGTGTTTCTGTTTTTGTTTTTGTTTCAAAAAATTGAGGCATTTGGAGTTCTGCAGGCACGTTTTGCAGTCGCTCATGAAGCAGCTAAACAATGGGATGTGAAGACCTTGTAGGAGGTGATGACTTGTTGTGTGATCATGCACAACATGATCGTGGAGCATGAGGGTGACGATGCTGCTACAAGTCTTGAATTTAAGAACATGGGTGATCCTACCGAACTTCCTGATCAGAATCCGGCCACATTAGAAGAGTTTGTTCAAATGCATCAGCAAATCCGGCATCGAGCAACTAAAGGAAGATTTGATTAAGCATTTGTGGACGGTTAAAGGGGACACCAATGTTTGAGTGTAATATTTAAACTTATTTAAATAGAACTATTGCTGCATTTGAACATTTAAACTATTATAGACTATATATATGCAGCTATTTGAGTGTGCGGGCTAAAAAAATTGGGGCAGGGTTGGCTGACCGGTTCCGTCGTGTTTTCCGTGCATCGTCCGTTTATGAAGTGTTTCTGTTTTTGTTTTTGTTTTAAAAAAGGAAGAAGGAAATCAGCGCTAACGAGGCCTCGAAACGTGGTGGTCGGGAATTAAGCCTAGCAGGGTAAGGCTGGTCACAATGGGCAAGAACATAGTCTAGTAACTTACACACTTCCCTAGACTATATTACTACCTCCACAGTGGGTAGGAACATCTATGTAGTATCATGCAACAATGTATTTATTAGGTTATAGACTCATTGTTTCTTGGAGTGTGTGATGTTCCAGTAACTTAGCTAGTTACCACAAGCACCTCTCTCTTCATTAAATATGTGACACATAAGCAAAGTTGTATTGGAGTGTGTGATGTTACTCCTAAGTTCCTCCCCATTGTGACCAGCCTAACCAACTCAACCAACCAATAACTTTGCTTGTACAAAGGAAACTGCATTCTATATTATAGGAGAAGCGGATTTTCAATAAATAAATAAATTGAAAAGCAGACCGGACCGCTGCTCACTTTAAATGCAAAATACTAATCTCCGCACAATGGCTGCCAGATGCACGTAAAAAAAAGGCTGCCCCATGTGCAACGGATGCCACATGGACCTAAAATAAAGGGATGCCCCCATGTGTGTGGCTGATTTAGTTGGGCCATGCATTACTGTTTTGTTCTGAACTTCTGATGATTTTTTAGGGGTAAAGACTTCTGATGATATAAGGGAAGTAATTTAGATGCATATTTTCATCATACTTGCATCCTTTATAACAATGATTTTATTATGATAAATTTATTTTAGTTGATGGAAACCCTTGCTTCTGTTCTGAAAGCCAGAAAGCTTGAGGAGCTCGGCATTTGACCCTTGTGGCATCGGAATGTAGAGATGTGAGGAAACACTATAGGTGGACAATGCGACACAAAGGAGGAATTCATTTTTGATTGATCTATTGTCTTCCTCGGGTCTGGTCGAACATACCAACATGCCGCACCATTTTTTTCAAGTTGAGAGATGATGGATAACTAACATTTGTGTTAATATTTTCATTAGTTTGTGCTATTTATCAGGAAAGAAAGTTAGCCTTTATTCATTAATTTCCCATAATATTTTTTTTCACCAGGATGACAAGAAATGACCCAGTTCGAAATGCGCTTCTGGTATGATCCATAATGTGCAAATTTTATTGGGTTCATATGGATTTACTTAGAATCAACTCGCATTGTGGAAGTTCCATCAATGATTAAAGACGGTTGAACTCACTGGCCATACTACATATGCTTATTATTTTTTTCCCGTTGCAACGCACGGGCATATCTGCTACTAATAATAAAGTCAGATGGTATTTTTGCTTTGGTCCGTCATGGCCTTTTACAAAAAACACCCTGAAATTTTTTAGGTAAACAATCCACAGTCCGTTTGTCCATCCGTACATAGCGTTTTTGTACGCAATCGCCTCGCCCATATCTGGCCACATCGTTCCACCGCTGCCGCCTTTTCTTTTTTTTTGAGCATCAGTACAGACATAAGCACTTATGTACACGCACATACATTCATCTCTATGAACACACACACGCACACCCTACCCCTATGAGCACCCCTGAGAGACTGAGCCGGCATATCATCTTGAGATTTACGAAGTCACCGTAGGCGCCTCGTCGTCGACGGGAACGTCTCCTCCCACTAAAAGCGCATCGCCGGAAATCCTGAAATAAACTCAGAAATAATGCGAGCACCAGGATTTGAACCCTGGTGGGTTGGGGATACCACTGTCCACCTAACCATCTCAACCACAGGTTGGTTCGCGCTGCCGCCTTTTCTTATGGGCCGTTGAGTCACATGAGAAATAAGCTAGTGCTGGTTGATCGAATCGAACTCATGGTAAATTGTCCCACCTCGTTCATTTGAGCCTGTTCACATCTATTTATATACGCAAGATAATTACCTACAATATGAGCAAGACGGTGAGAACAAATGAGGTGAAGCCACATATGCTAATTTTATTTTGGATTACTAAAGATAATTGTGATAAATGTGCTCGGACTTTTGGAGTCGGACTAAAATATCATATGTACGATGAAAATATCATATGCATGATGTTTAGATCGTAACATATTTGAACATAAAAGAAGAGTGATTTATGTGTATGATAATGCTATTCCATTGTGGATTGCTAAATATAATTATGATATACTATTTGGATGGAATTATCTTTTGCTGCATATCCAAATGCAGAAAATGATGTAGAGAACCAGGAGCTCAGACATACATCACGCACATCTTTATATTCATAGCATATACTAGAAATATTGGAAGAAATTTGTATAAATTCATATATTTGACTACACAATTTAAAATTGACTACATAAGACTACATTTCTGGCACCGCCACCGGCCATCGCAATGAGCGCAGACGTACATTAACGACGAATTAGTCTTGGATCCCTTAGATGGGAGCGGCAACAAGGAATACACCCAATAGGAGTAGACCTTTGCACATGGTGCGCAGCGCCCTACTGAATAGATTTGACGGCGGCGAATCCTGAGGATATGAGTGGCTGGCTGGCGGCCAGTACAACAACGGCTCACTCTCACTCTGGTAGAAGAACAATCAGGATGATGAAAAACCCACGGGTGAAAAACCTTGGCAACATTGCCAACAATACAACAGTCTGCTCGGCCTGACGCCAGACTTGGCCTGCATGTTATAAATTGCCCGAACAACCAACGGGACTTGCTCACAAATTCGTGTCAAATCTAGGGACCAAATTTGTCATATCCATTCTGCGGCTCATCATGAATATATATATATAATTAAAGCACGAGACAAAATTATATCCTTCTTTTACATAGGTTGTTGAAGGCTAGCCAGGTTTGTTGTATGAAGATAAAGATGTGCATGATGTATGTCTGAGCTCCTGGTTCTCTACATCATTTTCTGCATTTGGAATGCAGCAAAAGATAATTCCATCCAAATAGTATATCATAATTATATTTACCAATCCACAATGGAATAGCATTATCATACACATAAATCACTCTTCTTTTATGTTCAAACATGTTACGATCTAAACATCATGCATATGATATTTTCATCGTACATATGATATTTTCGTGTGACTCGAAAAGTCCGAGCACATTTATCACAATTATCTTTAGTAATCCAAAATAAAATTAGTATGATGTTAGACATAAATTATTTTCACAAACATAATAGCTACACATGTCAATAAGGGGATGCAAGGGTATTTTTCTCTCGTTTTGCAACCCACGGGCATATATGCTAGTGCACACAAAAGAAGTGAAAAAAATATAGGCTTGCACAAAAGAAACCTCGGCAGTTGACACGTCCTCGACAAGTGACAACTAGGGGAGTGAGATGGAGCTTCCGTCTCTCTCTCCCCTGAGTAGTTTACTATGTTTTCATTACTGCAACTTGCCGGTTTGACATTGTTCTTCTCGATTGAAGCGCAATGTGCTTTCCTTGTATCTCTTGTCGTTTATCTGTGGTCTATATCTACCAATGGTACAAGTCCATTTAGCAAAGCAGAACCCATGTGAACAGTTCCAAGAAAGTGTCCAACGGTGTGCACAGAGCATGCATGATTCAGATTAGTTGCCTGTCTTAGCAGTTGCATAAAAATAGTTTATACCCCTAGAATATCCAGGAATATTTGGGCAGATTTCATTCATGTTGGGAGAGAAAAACTGTCTTTTTACCATTTGCATTTTTTGTTATTATATGACTTTGCTATTTGTCTGTGTGTATGTGGGGAGTTGGTGTTGGTTGTGTTAGAGATATATTTGGGAACGTGTATTTGGTAGTTTAGGATTTGTAATTTGTCTCCTACCTTATTTTCATGAGAGGAGTCTTGCCCTTCAAGCCTTGTACTCAATATATACTCGCCCTTGAGGCTCAATAATACATCCATCATATCCCGCAACAATCCCCCTCTCTCCCTTCTAACATGGTATCAGCCTTACCTCGATTCTAAACCCTAGCTGCTGCCGCTTCCGCACCCGCGTGCTGTCCTCGAGACGGTCGGCCTCCTTGAACGCCGCCGGGGGCCACGCCGCCCATACCTAGGGTTCGTCCGCCGGTCGTGATGACCGGCTGCCCTAGGAAGTCTTTTTCTCGAGCCCTCGCTCTGGGTTTTCTTCGCTCTCTCACCGATCGTTTTGATCGGCGTTTTCGTTTTGGGTTTCCGATCTATGCTTGATCGATTTGTGTCACCCGCCGCCATTGTCGACCACCGCGCCTCTACTCCAACTTGGGCATCGACTCCACCGACGTCTTCTTCGACTCGGAGGTCTCGTGTGGCACATGACGGCCCGAACGGCCGTCGTCTGCGCCTCCGTTCGCACGTCACTATGCTAACCGTCGTCACCTTGATCGGATCGGGACTTCTTCGCCAACCCCACGTCCATCTACCTCGGCTGCATCATGCTTCTTCCGGCAAGACGGCGCGTCTTTGTGCAACTCGTGGCCACCTCATGCTGTGTAACCGCAGGTCACGGCGCGTCCAACGCACGCGTTGGATGCAACGACCACGGCCGCCCGTGAGTGCTACGCTGGCCCAACACGCGCCTTTCACTTAGACATCAAGGCATGCGTGCGTCTAGTTGGCCCGGTCACACATGATGCTTGGCTTGGCTTTGTACAACGTGTGCCCCCTGGCCAGTCGCCGTGTGCTGCTACATCGGACGACAATGCACACCGAGGAGCGGACGCTTCGACTTTGCAGACGTTTGGACTGATCATCTGAGGGTATGCGATCCATCTCATTTATGCCGTGCAATCGATCTGGCTCGTCGGTTGCGCGCGTCTCAGGAGCTCATGTGAAGATCATCTTTGAGTTCAGCGTGCCCCTCCATCGATCGAGCAATGGGTTGTCGTTGCATCGTCCTGTCGGGCCTCCGCGCCGTGGCCCTGTGGTTCTCCTCGTGGCTGTGTCGACTCGCGCGTCGCCGCTGCATCATCCCGCGATACGCGGTCCCAGCCGCCGCCCCGAGGTCGTCCCCGCGGCTGCATCGACCCCCGCTGCGCTGCCCCTTCGGGCTGTAGAGCTACGGCCCGCGGTCCCTGCTGCCGCCCGAGGCCTTCCGCCCTCGCCCCAACCCGCCTGCTGCCGCCGCGTCGGCCCTTCGGGTCGTGGTGCCGCGGCCCACGGTCCATCGCCGTCCTCGCACGTCGACTTCCTGTGGTATGCGTCGCGCCTCCTCCTTTGGCACGGGAACGCCATCATCCCCGCCGGTCTTCGTCATGCTGTTAGGGTTCCTCGCCTACTTCGAGCACCGCCGTCGCGCTCCTAACCTAGCCACCGCCGCCGCTCTTCTTTGGCCGCCGCCGCCGCCCGTCCACCTCCTTCGTCTACATCCAGTACCAGCCTGTCACCAGCGTCACCGTCATCTACCCCGACCACTTCGTCTACTCCAACAACCACGGGCAACATCGGCCCCGTGCTGATTGGCGCCGCAACCATCGTTGAGTCCTTCTCTGCTGGCCTCCCCGACTTCTCCGACATGGCATACAGCTCGTGCAGGTCCCTTGTCTACGCATGCCCGGTATTGGCAACACCAGTGCGTGCCTTTGTCCACGACGTGTCCCCGGGCCTGGCAAGCCTGGAGCGGTACTTCGTCAACTTCGTCTTTGTCCGTCTACGCATGCCCGGTGCTGGCAACACCGATGTGTGCCTTCATCCACGACGTGTCACCGGGCTTGACAAACCTGGCGCGACGCTTTGTCAACACTGTCTACCTCCCGGCGCACCCCTACTTAGTAGTCATTGTGCCCATGCTAACTCGGCACCTCCTTGCGCCCACGGCTTCACGGTGTTTTCCTCGACACCGGCTACCCCGACTCGACATCGACCACAACATTCTTCGCACGGCTACCTTGACCACGGCTACACCACCCTATGCTCTCGGCTACCTCGACATCGGCACAAAGGGCTGTCATCCGCTTGAGTAACTCGTCGGCTTCCTCTACAGTCAATGCATCCTCGATGCGACACCGTCCACGATGCTCCTGCTTCGACTGCGGGGGGATGCCATCCCGTCGGCTGCTATTCTCTCCAGTCTGACCGTCCGCGATGCTCCTGTTGTGCGCAGTGCTATTGCTACGACTGCGGCGGGATGTTAGAGATATATTTGAGATACATGTATTTGGTAGTCTAGGACTTGTAATATGTCTCCTACCTTATCTCCAGGAGAGGCGGCTTACCCTTCAAGTCTTCTACTCAGTATATACTCGCCCTCGAGGCTCAATAATACATCCATCATATTCCACAACAATTTCTCTCTCTCCCTTCTAACAGGTTGTGTGCATCCTACCTATACAGAGGTCGGGTGTGTGCTTGTTGTGTTTGTATCCTCTTGAGTACTGATGTTTTATTTTGAGTCAATAAAATTCACTCTTTGTTGAAAAAATTGCATATTTAAAATTCACATGGCGGAAAAATTGTTTTCCGGGCACACGACGGACATTACTCTGGTGGGTTGTAACTTAAGCTTACACGACCATGGTTGGTTCATTGCTCATGTAGGCCCACCAAAAATGTCCGTTCACCATTCGATTTGCCTGAATTATGAAATATTATGTGCCCTTAAAAATATCTAAACATTCAAGAAAGAGAAAAACTTGCCTACATACAATTTGGTGTCTCTGATCGCTACACCGCTGCTGCCTCAATATATCTCCTCGGCCCCACACCCAAAATTCTCCTATTACCACAGAGCAAAAAGAGAGAGTAATAATCAGCGATCATGCATATTTGTTCATCAATCTAGGAGGTAATGGCATGGGGAGGGAATAGGCCAAGTCATGTAGAAGGATGTGTAAAGAGGTAGAAGAGTGATGCCGAGCTTAGATGGCACTAGCGCGAGGGGTTGATCCTATTCCTACCACCCATTTTACATTGGATGGCTGCAAAATGACATAGTATTTATGCAAAATTCTTGAGTTATAGACATATATGTAAATACAAATATTTAAATGTATAATGGTCTCTTAATGTATATATGCCATGAGATATCTTTTACCATTAAACAACCCCGATCCAAAATATTATATGTACACAGGGGGTCAATGTTGGTTAATTTCGACAGTAAGGTTGTCCAAGAGCTTAGGTCTGATCGTGATAGCTCTAATGATAATAGTGAAGATGCAGAACTAGAAGGTTGTATTTTCTTGGGAACTGGCTTCGCTTGGTAAACCTAGATTTTGTACAGAATTTAATTCAGCTTTTTGTGTGAAACCTAAAGCTGTGTGTAAAAAGTAAAAATGTTTTGTTTAAATGGCTTCTTAAATGGTAGAGGATTGGGCGCCCCTGAGGCTTGTCATAATGGAGGTAACTTAGCTAGTACTAACATAACATACCTCAAGACAAAGTTGCTTATGTGGCAAATAGTTAATGTATTTATTAGCTTGTAGACTCACCTTTTGCTAGTAACATACTCACATGTGATAATGGAGGTGGATTGTCTGGAGTTGGTGACATTCTAGGACACTCGCCATAATTCTCGTTCAATTGTGACTCCGATCTTTGTTGAAATTGGAGAGCTAGTTAGTGTTTTTTCTTGATTTGAAATTCTGCAAGTAAACAGGTTCAGCAAACCTTCCGATGCATCTTTGTGCCAAGCATGCTTGCACATTAAAGGTGATCAAGAGTTGGCTTGATGAAACTAGCTCTCAGCTTCCTAGTGACTAACTTATTGGCTGGTTGTTCTAGGAATGCTTTTGTCTGAATAATGCTCTCTGAATTGCCCTAAAAAACATGACAATCTATTTCATCCCAATTAATTTTCTCATATAATGGGAAAAGTGTGAGGAAGAAAAAAAAGAAAAAAAAGAACCAGCTAGCGGAATAAATCTCTTTCATCTCCCGTCGGCAACAGAAACCTCTCCATGGCAAACCAGACGACAAGGCGACGGGCAATATTTTTACCACACAACGTACAGTGGCGTGGTGTACGGTACGGCAGGAATCGTCGCCGTCCGTCGACCTGTTGCTAGCTAGGTTTTGAACCGACCCTGTCGTCGGTTTCCCCCCCCTGTTCTCCTCCCCTGTCCTTCCTGAATCCTCTGACGTACTGTTTCTGTCCGCGTCCGGCCATGGAATCTTGCAAAAAGGGGGATATAGCTAGCAATGCTATACTACTAGCATACGGAGATAGTGCCCGCGTATTTGTGCCGTTTAATGAAATGATTGACGACGCTCCTTAATTTGCGCCGGTGCATTTTGTGTCCCGTGGAAGCACGTAGTACTACGTCCGCAGTGTCAACAGTCAAGTCGAGTCCTGGTTTCGCTGCTAGTACTATACCAGTACTACAGTAATATCTATGGAGACGACGATATACACGTACGTGTACATCATGCGTGCATGCATGCGTAAAATGTCTTCGCTTGTGGGTGCAGCCTTCCATGCATGCAAAAGTAAAAGAGATCTGCGACGGCGGACCTTGCATGCAAAAGGCGAAGAGAGAGCGATGGATGGATGCAGTTGTAGGTTCGTGATCCGATTCTTCGTTAAAAGCACGGGGACAAAAGGAACAAACGGCCGGCCTTTTCCGGGGGAATCATTGATCGCCCAGTCGTCCGAATCGGATCTCTACCAGATCTCATCCGTTGCAGCCCGCGCAACTGTGCAGCTGAGTCTACAGATCGACCCTGCATTTTCCTTGTGCCATGGCGTCCCCGCCGCGCGCGCTCACAGTGGCCGCCGTACCCCTACCGGCGGGTGGTGGAGCGGCCGGGGATGCGCATCGTCGGCACCGGCCGGCGTCGGGCATGACCGGCCACATGGGGCTTGTCCTTGCCGTTGGCCGGCAGCGGCTGGCGCCTAGCAACGTAGAGAAAGTACCTCTTGGCGCTTGCTTGCAACGGCCGAGGAAAGGTGTCTATGCATGTCATGTGTCAGCTCGATTATTAGCTATAGTCTAGTGAGTGGGTAAGTGAAACAGTGTTGGCTTTGCTCCCAGGACGAATATATCTGTCCTTGGAGCCTGGAATCCATCGGGTTTAATATTCCTGGACCCGCCCAGTGATATGCTAATCAATGTACTTCCAGCAGGCGACGCTGTTAGTTTGATTGATGGGAGCATGCATGCAGCATGCTTTGACGTTATATAGTTTGACTAAAAAGATGACTAACTTTAGTACGTAAGCACACATCAGTGTATATGTGGAATACTCATCAAGGTGCACAAATACTCCCTCCTTCCCAAAATAAGGGAGTTGTACACATCTCAAACACTCAAAAGGGCACATGCGAAATCATGGGGAATACACACACGCATACAATATGGGAGATACACACACTAATTTATGAGTAAATAAGCACACTAACGTGAGAGTACACAAAGATAGTAAGTACACACACACACAAGAAATACCAACATGGGGAAGCACACATATGTTAGATGGAAAGCAAGGTTGTCAGAATCGCAATTCTATTGAACGATTCTACGACTTTACGATCCAAACTAACCACTCCGATTCTACGATTTTGGTTAGTACAATCTATGTTTTTACGACTTTGATGGTTAACACGATTTCTGATCCTACCATCATAGCTCCGATCCAATTCAGAATCATGATTTTGACATAGATGGAAAGTAGATCACGTTTATCGAAACCTACCAACAGAATCTAGTTTCAAAGTATCAACGGCGAACTCAGTAAAAACAACTCGTAAATTGGATGCTTGGTTCAACAGATATTTCGGTTCGATAGTTTATTAAACATAGACCACCCACCTTATCAAAAGAGAAAATCGCACCAAAATAACCTCGTGTTGGCATCTGCGACGTGAGGTAACCCCGCAGGGTAAGTTTGACCGGTGTTCACAAGTTTTGAAGAGATGACTTTTTTTAGGCGATGAGATCAGGGGGTAATATGTATCGCTCTTTGCGAGCTGTACCAGTGAGTCGCCCACTCGCTCGCTACATGGGCCAGGCCAGTTACCAGTGATTTTTTTCGCTGGTTAACCTACACAAACTTCACTGAAGTCTGTCCAGCCAGCAGTCATTTTCTTCGCTTCAAGTCTACTGCACTCGGGTCGATCTAGCTAACGGCAATATTTTTATCCATCCACTGCAGTACTATGCAGTATAAAGCATCAATTTTTTATTCTTGTTCAACCGGGTTTTCAGGTTTCTTAGTCAAAAAATAATTTGATTTTTGTCTTCTTAACTATTCATGAATTAAAAAATATATTAAATTTTAAAATTCTTTTTACAAATTTTAAAAATAATCATGAATTTTAAAAAAATGTTCGCAAATTTAAAGATACACGAATTAATAGATGTTTACATATTTTAAAACCCTAGGATCTGGTGTTCCAGACCGGACGATGGCGGCACTGCGGCGTCGTTTCTCTCTTGGGAGCGTCGTTTTGTGGAGCAGCGCTGGAAGTCAGAGGTAGGAGGTGGAGCGGCTTCGTCTTGCACGGAGCTTCGGTGGAGATGTCAAGTCATGCCTGACTTACAGGTGCTACGCTTGATCATGCCTGGTCGGCAGGTGCTACGCACGACAGATCCTCCAAAGGCTTCAAGCTGTGTCGGCTGGTGATACGTGGCAGCATGGCGCTGAGGTGTATCAGTGACGACCACGACATGTACAGCTGTTTGCGCGCAGGGAGGAGGTGCCGTTGGGCACCGTGATGGCGTCGATGATAGCTGGATCGAGCAAGGTTGATGCATCAGTATAGTTCTGAAGATGGAGCGGTGGCAGTTGGCGGTGGCGGCCTCTGAGAGCACGCCGGACCAGTGTGTGCCCCAGACCCGACAAGTGGCTAGGTTGGGGTCTCAGGTCTTAGATGTTAGGCTTGGCTGCGATGTCTGTTTGGTATTAGGCCCAGGCTATCTGCGCTCTTTCATCAACTGGATAGGCGTGTAGCGACAGTTTGTTGCTTAGACGGCGGCTTTAGTCTTACTGTTGTATGACTTTGTAAAGTCTTGTGAGAATAATTAATAAAGTGGCCGTATGCATCGCCCAGATGCAGAGGCCGAGGGTCATCCTTCTTTTCTAAAAAAACATATTTTAAAACAGTTCATGGATTCAAAAAATGTTCACGCATTTGAAAGGAATTCAAAATTTAGTAAACACTCATGAATTTGAGAAAAAAATTCTTGAATTCAAAAAAATTCATGAATTCAAAAAAAGTTCAAGAATTTAAAAATGTTTTTTTAATTATTATTTTCGCCAATTCAAAAAATTATGAATTGAAAACTAAAAAGAAATATAAATAAATTAAAAACATAAAGAGGTAAAAGAAGAAGAAACCAAATTTGGCAGATAAAATATGGGGGGAGGAAAAGAAAAAACCTAACAGAACATTCCTTGGAAGGTTTAAAACAGGGAAAAAAAAGCTTCCAAAAACCACCAATCCCTCCCTGTACTTTCGTTTGCCAATGGGCTGGCCAAAGAAAACATATCCTAGCGCTCGCAATGAACCATACATATCTTCATTTTTTTTGTTGAGAAATGAGCGACACAGATCAATTCTGGATGATATTTTTCTGAGGCTAAAACATGCTCCATTTTATTGATTAATAATGTTTAGGGGGATAAAATATAGATGAGAGGTAGGAGCCATAGATGGCGCCCTACAGATAAACCTAGCGCCTGATTTAGCGAGGATATGGGCCTCAATGTTCTAAACTCTTGAAAGACAAAAAAGTAAGCTTGAAATTCAGGTGGCATTATTTTGATCTCACGAATGATATGACCATGCGTCCCAATAAAGCCATCTTCGATGTTCTTGATGACTTCTTGTAAGTGCATCTAGTGCCCCTTAGTGATTTTGGTATATTGAAACCTTATAGGTTAAGGGACTGATGCGTTTGTGAGTGTACACAGGTCTATAAGTCTATGAGAAGTTTGATATTTACAGAGAAAGTCGACCCCTAAAAATAAAGTTCTTCGGCTGAAGACTTTGGATTTCTAAAGACTTTCTGAAGACTTTGAAAGTGAAGAAATTGGTGTGATCCTGAAGACTTGGTATTCATTCGAGGAACATGAAGCGTGAAGAGTTTTGTTTTCGTAGTTTCATTTTCTCTTTCTTGAGTTATAGGAAACACTGTACTGTTAAAGGGGGTCGAGAAAATACTAAGAAAAAATCTCCAAGTGATGCTCAACTCAAATCCTACATCTACCAATCCCTTCGAGTGAAGACATTGGAAATCTTATACAGTCCAGTCAAATTTCTTCAGTGACAGAGACGAAGTTCTTCTGGTCCCTGAGGAATTTGTTCTGACTGAGGAGTTAGGAATTCGCCAGTGCGGATGGCCTACACAGTGAGGAACATGATAGCCCTGAGGAATTTGACCAAGCGTAGCGCCAGCTGTCCCAAAATATCTACCCGCCTAACGGTCATATCATTGAAGGGCATTTATGTTTTATCATGTCGGGCTGCTGCCTAGGCTATAAATAGCCACCCCTACAACCACTAGCTGGTTGGCTGCTCCGAGAGAAACCGACACTTGTCATTTGAGAGCATCCCATCCTCCGAAGACTTTGAGTGAAAATCATCAAGTGAGGAAAAACCCAAACCCAAACACCTACAAACCCAAAGTGATTGAGCATCACTGAAGAGATTGATCCTGCGCGGATCCGACGCTTGTTACCTTTGAAGACTGTGCATCTTCCAGACGGTTAGGCGTCATGGTCTAGAGCATCCAAGAGGAAATTATGGATCGTCGAGTGACCGAGTCTGTGAAGGTTTGGAAGTCACCTGAAGACTAACCACGAGTGATTGGGCGAGGTCTCTGTGACCTTAGCTCAAGGGGAATACGGTGAGGACTAAGTGTCCTGAGCTGCATGTTCAGGACTGGGTGTCTGGAACTGTGTGTCCTCAGGTTTAAATACCTAGCTGCCCTAACCAGACGTACAACTGTCACAACAGTTGGAACTGGTCTACCAAATCCTTGTCTTCACCGAGCTAACTGGTTCCATTTCCTCAACCCTTCTATTTCCTCGTCTCTGTGTTGTGTGCTTGTTCATATCTGTTTGAAGACTTTGACTGAAGACTTTCTCTATTTCCTCAGCTTAATTTATTTAGTATGTTTGCCTTCATTCTGTTTATCCTGTGTTTACGCTTTTTGTACTCTGTGCTTGTTTTCATTTCATCATGAAGACCATGTTCATGTTCTGTTATGTTTACTTCTGAGTACTTTTTCTGCTGCAAGTAGTTCTTCACTCAGGAATTTCCTCACCCGCAAATTCTTGAGTGAAGAATTCATAAAAATCGCCTATTCACCCCCCTATAGTCGATATAACGCACTTTCACTTCTTCGCAGTCCAAGGCGATGACTCTTCCAAGTTTGTATGAGATATATCGCAAGATCCATGGATTCGTGATAGATCAAAGTCTCAAAGGAGGCAGGGTCAGTCGCACCTGCAAACACCAGCGTCGAAGCACCCAGGTAAACTCTGTTGATATCTTTGCATAAGCCTTGATCGACCCCACATTCGACGATCTGGATATAGCCCCATTTACCATTAGTTTTGCATTGCTCGTAGGAGGGATCCATCGAGGGACTCCACTCTGTCTAGTTCTCATCTGTTGTGGGCGGACGTAATCTTGCATGCATTAATCTCCCCATGAAGTCGCTTTGATGTTGGGGCTTTGATATTCGTTTTCATGTATTGCCTTCCTCCTGGCATGACATATAGGACATAGTGTCACGAGCAGCAGGACAAAGTCTGGATGTGGCAATGAATACAACAGAGAAAACACCCAATGCTTGACATCAGGTTCCCTTGTTTGGTTCATTTTTCCACTAGGTCTTGGTCAGCTAAAGCCTGGGCGCGTTCTCACATGGTGCAATCCATGAGGGAATGCTTCCAAGAATCGTCTGCCCATCAAGATGATGAAGCAGGTCTGCAAGTGGGATGGACTAATGTGCAAGATGCCATAGGAAGATTTCATTTTTTTACGACACATGCACTTTCCACAACTTGCACCACGTCTATTTCACTTGTCTGGGACTGTGTGTCCTCAAGTTTAAATACGTAGCCGCCCTAACCAGACGTATAACTGTCATAGCAGTTGGAACTGGTCTACCAAATCCTTGTCTTCACCGAGCTAACTAGTTCCATTTCCTCAACCCTTCTATTTCCTCATCTCTGTGGTGTGTGCTTGTTCATATCTGTTTGAAGAGTTTGACTAAAGACTTTCTCTATTTCCTCAGCTCAATTTCTTTAGTCTGCTTGCCTTCATTCTATTTATCCTGTGTTTATGCTTTCTATACTCTGTGCTTGTTTTCATTTCATCATGAAGACCATGTTCATGTTCTGTTATCTTTACTTCTGAGCACTTTTTCTGCTGCAAGTAGTTCTTCACTCAGGAATTTCCTTGCCCGTAAATTCCTCAGTTAAGAATTCATAAAAATCGCCTATTCACCCCACTCTAGTCGATATAACGCACTTTCAATTGGTATCAAAGCAAGGTACTCCCTTGTTCTGTGTGATTTTGGTTTAACCACCTGGAGTTTTAGTTATGTCGACCGCAGGTATGATCAAGGTTTCTGCTGGGTGTCCTACCTTCGATGGGATGGACTACACCTACTGGAAGAACAAGATGCGCATGCATCTTGAGGCAATTGACAATGATCTATGGTACGTTGTGGAAAATGGTGTCCCCTCTGTCACTCCTACCATCAACGCTGCTGATGTGAAGAGATTCAAGCAACTCGACTCTCAAGCGAAAAACATCATATGTGGCCATCTGAGCAAAGGGCGGTATGGCAGAGTGAGTGCTTTGGAGACAACAAAGCTTATCTGGGACAGGTTGTCCAAGGTCAATGAGGGAGTCTCAACACAGCGTGACTCTCGAGTTGACGTTCTTCGCAATATCTTCAACCGCTTCAAAAGACTCGACAATGAAAATGTTCAGCAAACATTCGATCGCCTCACTGACATCTCAAATGAGCTTCAAGCACTTGGTGCCACTGATATCACCGATCGTGAGGTGGTGAAGAAATTGCTGAGATCGCTTGATTCCTCATTTGATACCTTGGCATTGATGATACAAGAACGTGGAGACTATAAGTCACTTGATCCCGCTGATATCCTCGAGAGACTAAACACTCATGAGTTCCAGCTTGCTGAGAAGAGAGATCTCTATGGACCGAGTTATGGCAGATCACGGGCTCTGAAGGCCAAGGCAGTGTCTGAATCTGAAGGTGAAGATTCTGGCAGCAGCCTTGGTGACCCTGAAGAACTGAGCCAGGAGCTAGCAATGCTCGTGAGGAAATTTTAGAAGTTCTCAAGACGTTGTCGCTTTGGAAAATCCTCAAGAAGTGGTGACTTGAGATCAGATTCCTCATCCCATGATTACAAGAAGAGACTCTGTCACAAGTGCAAGAAACCCGGACACTACATTCAAGATTGTCCTCAGTGGGAAAAGGAATCAAAGAAGAAGAAGTACAAGGATTACAGTTCTGATGATTCAAAGAAGAAGAAGAAGAAATCTTCAAAGTCCTCTTCATCAAAACCTTCAAGGTCCTCATCTCACAAGAAGAGCGGCTCCAAGATGGCTCGGGCATTCATTGGCAAGGAAATGGACTCTGAAATGAGGAAGAGGAGGAATCTGAGGAGTCAGACTCTTGCGTGGCGAGCCTAGCCCTCGCTATCGCGTTCGTCAGCAAGTCCATCTTCAACTCTAAGGAAAAGGACCTCCCCAACACTACTGATGATGGCGATGAGGACTACGCTCCCACCTATTGCTTCATGGCAAAAGGCTCAAAGGTACTCAAATATCCCTCCTCTGAATCTAGTGAGGATGAATCCGATGAAAACCTCAAACCTAGTTATTCTAAACTTGCTAAGATTGATGTGAAACTGCAAAAGGCTCTGGAAAAGGTTCAAAACATGCTAGATAAAAGCAATGATATGTTGGGCGAGGAAATGGATTGCACTAAAATTTTGACTGAAAATCTTCAAAGACTTTAGTCCAAGTTTGACAATCTTCAAGGTCATCATAACACTCTCCTATCTGATCATGAGAAGCTTTCTTACGAATTTCTTCAAAGAAAGCAAGATCTTGAGCAGTTAAGAGTGAGTTATGAAGATCTTCAGAAGGAGCGTGATTCATTACTTTCTCAATAGGTCAGCGCTACTCAGGACGAATTTGTTCCTCCATGTTTGAAGTGCATTGAACGTGAAACTGCTAATTCTTCACCTGAATGCTCAAATACTTCCATTGCTGAAAATTCTTCAACTATCTCTGCTATCACTAATTCCTCATCTGAGGACATTGCTAGTATCACTGATGATGCAGGGCTGAAGGAATTGTATATGACAGGCATGTACAAAAGCCTCAAAGGGCATCAGGCTCTTTGTGACGTGCTTAAAAGGCGGATCCTCAACAGGAACCCTAGGAAAAAGGGTATTGCCTTTGAGAGGAAACTTAATATTGATGGACCTACTGGAAACCTGAGCAGTATCCCAAAACCACATGGGTTGCTGCAAAGGGACCTTCAGTGGATCAATCTACTTTATTTGGCTTTACATGTTAATCTTCATATTCTTCTGATGAGTCAATTAACTCCAACTATAAACTGTTCAAAAATCAGAATGGTGAAGTATTTGCTAGATATGTTGACACTAACTGCAGGAAAGGTTCTCCTATTAAGAAAATCTGGGTTCCCAAAAGGTGCCTTGAAAATCTTCAGGTGAATGTCATCATGACACCACCTGTGAAAAATAGGAACCCCAGATCAAATTTTTCATATGGACCAAATTCTTCATATGGATCCAAGTCCTCATACGGACCAAACTCCTCACGTGGATCAAATTCCTCAAAAGGATCAAAGTCCTCGTATGAACATCATTGTGCTAACCCATCTGTTTCGTAGGGAAGATCTAAGGATTATGGATACGTGCATTATTCTTCAAACCATTATGTTCATAAGTCCTCGAAGAATTTCTCTGCTTACTCTTATGCTTACCCTAATCCCTCTTATGTGAAACGAAGTGGATTGGAATCTATGCCACCTTTCTCTTATGGAGCTCGCAGAATGATGAACTCTTTGTCACCCCTTCAGATGTGGGTGGTGAAGAAAAAGAACTAATCTCTTATGCAGGGTCAGTTCTCCAGACGAACTTAATCGTCTGAAGAATTTGATGGAGACCTGAATGTGCTTGAAAGGACGCAAGCTAATCATGAAGAAATGAATTTTCATTTCTCACGTCCTCATAGTGCTTTATCTGTTTTATTGCTTGATGAAATTGATCTGATGAAATTGATATCATATTCTTCACTGATGAAGTATATGAGTTCGTAAGTTGCACTAATTCATCTGCAGGATGATCAACCCACACTACAAAAAACCTGTTAATCCATGACAGATTTCTGGTGACGTTCCCAAAAACTATCACAAATTATGACGGTTTATCAGGTTCGTCGCAAAATCCGTCACATATACGCAACATGAGGATGCCCCCCCCCAACCCGATAGCCCCATTATGACAAATAAAGAGGGGCCGTCACGAAAACCGTCACGAGTCGACTCACGAAGCCTATATTTTTTGTTCTTATATACCATTAGGATCGCCATGGATGGATGGCGCTGATGTGGCAATCCAACGTGAGGGAAAACTCGTGTTGTGATTGGTTGAGCTAGCCATCCCACGGATCGCAAATCCAGACCATCTCCTCTTCTGTGATCCAACGGCAAGCAATCAACTCCATCCTTCCCGACTCCTCTGTAGATCTCGATCGGCTTCTTCCATCTCCTTTGTCAGCCCCGACTCCCCTGGTCTCACTGTTTCCAGATCCCCAACCCTCCCCATCCATGGCCGTCGCCACCTCCCCATCCATGGCCGCCGCCACCTCCCCATCCATGGCCATCTTCTAGGGGCAGATCCCGCAACCGCCGCGACGATAGCCTCGTTCCCGGAGGCGGGGACGCCCCTGAAGGCGAACCTAGTGCACGCGACACCGGTGCCATTATTGCGGGTCGGGCGGCGGTCAGATCCACCATGGCAACAACCGGCGTGCTCTCCCTCTCTATCCATCTTTCTCCCATGACTGAGAAGAGGGCTTCGTCAAGGATCCCATTATGGATGTCAACATGGGAGGCTGCTTCCTCCCCTTCCAGATCGACCATCCATCGATGGAGGCTATGAGAGCTGAGTGAGCACACACATGGTTGCGCTTCAAGGTCAGCCCTTGCCCATCTTTTCTATTCGATTTGATTTGATCTCCTTCCCTGATTTCCTTTGCCACACAGCTGCAGCTCAATAGATGCAGGGACGCCGCAATGGAGCAAGTAAGGCCTCCCTTCTCCCACTGTTTCTTCAGATCCGCCACGGCCATCCATATTTGGCGCCCCTGCACCACCGTGGTGGTAAGATGAAGACCATTACTTCCTCTTTGCAGCATTTTAGTTTACCTCCCCCCTGCCCACTCGTGGAGCCTGGGACATGGCCCCCCTTCCAAAAGTGCAATTTTCTTTGAACCATGAATACTAAGCGTTCTAGTGTGCCGCATCACATAGGTGCATAGCTAGCTTGATTGATTTTGTATGCGCGTACTTCCGGTACATGAAGCTCTGTCGGTCAAAAGTCTCCACGGCTTGCCTCCATACTTTTCATCTGTGATAATTTGATTACTAAGTAGTCCTTGCAATTCCTCAAACTTGTTTTTCCATTTTTGGTTTGGACTGCTAACCGCCGCACAACCGCCGAGCCAGCATCGCACACTGTTGCACGCCACCGACTGTCGATGAGCCGAGCTGCCATGTTTCATGTATATTTTGCTCTTATTCTAAAATTTGCCCCGCTCCGCCACTGCTCCTGCCTAGCTAGCAAACTAGTTTGCTTTGGTCCAATCTGATCCTATCCTATCCATGGAGTAGCTTGGACTTGGTTCCAGTTTACTTTGTACATGCATGGGTGGTTGGTTTCAGAGAGAGAGAGAGATGGATGGTGCAGTCCTTGCTTCTATTTTGTTTTAGCCGTAACAAATTTATCAACCGAGCTAGCTTCAAGTTTTTTTACCATGGTTTTGGGTTGGTCCTGCTTAGGTCAAATTGATCCATTTTCTTGGTTCAATTTATATAGAGCTCTCCATGCCCAAGTATGAAAAAATCTTGCTGCCAATTTGATTCCACAATTGGCGTCTTTTTGTACTGTTATATTAGCCGTGCCACTGAACTTTCAACCTTTAACCATTACTTGTGTAAAACAAGAATTTCTTTTGTTGTGAATAGAGTGTTTGCTTTCTGTGCTGCAAAAATAATCCATTCATCGCTCATTTGACATGTGCAAGCAATGTGTACATACTGCATTTAAATTCCAGCCCAACTAGATTTTAGTTGAAGTGTTTGACCAAGCCATCTTGGTTTGCTGCATTTTCTCCTTACTAGCTTTTTATTCTTCTTCAGGTTTTGAAGGGGGTTATTTAGAATAGCCACAAAGCAGAAAGAACAAACATTCCACTTCAGTAAAAGCGTCATGATCCTGATACTCTTATCATTTTGTTAATGACATACGTGTCATGTCAATGCTTGCCGGACGCTAGTCATACTGGGTAGTATAGCTAATTCTTTGCACTTCAGAACATTCAAGAGCTCTTTAGTCCTACCAAAAAAGTTTTTATGTTTACCTTACACAAAATATTCATATTTCTCACTTTTTAACTCATCTAGCTGACCTGTCACTGCCTAAAATTGCTGTTGGATAGGGGCTGTTTGGTTAGTGCTCCCGTTCTTGGTGGGCTAAACATATTTGTTTGTTTGTTTGATTTGGAGCAGCAGATGCTCTCCATCGATGAATGGGACCCCATGCCTAAGTTGTTGATTGCCTCATTTTATCCACCTTCACCATATATTCATTTGATTGCCTGCTACATCTTCACTTAAATACTCAGAATGCTACTGTCCAGATTTTGGTAAATTGGACTGACTAGATATCTTTTCTTTGTTATTTTTTTGGTGAGAAATAAATATTGCAATTTATTCTTATATTTTCCTTCAACTTGGCACATAGGTTACATTGACTATATTTTTTCCATCCGTACAATTGTGATCTGATCTTGTATTTCATTTTTTGGTTTCTAAAGAGGTGGAAGAAATCTCTTGAGGCCAAACCGCAGGGAGGACGGCGGCCAACAATCGATACATGTTCTCAAGGTCCCATGGAACTGGGTACAGGTGCGGTTGTGTGCTCGTGATCCCCATCCAATGCTGCGCATCCAAGGTACAGTAGCGGCACGAAAGCTGCCACTTTCTCCCTATCCATAAATGTTTGATCTGGCTGGTGATTACATGATTTGTTTCTATGTAATCATCTCAACTCAATAGGGAACTCGCTATATTAGGATTGATTTTCTTTCTGTCCATCATTGGATTTCACTATGGTCTTAATCAGGTCCAATTTTATCATTTTCTGTTGTTTTCATGAACATCTCAGATCTCATAATACTATATCCATCATTGGCAGGCCGCTTGTTATTCTTCTTTTTCTTTTTTCACATGATTGTACTTTGTGAATGACTAGCTAACTGATTGGGCCCTTTTGCATTGACTGGCTCTTTTTTACCAACCTATATGTAGAACCAAACCATGGAACTGATTTGCTCTTTATTGCGACTGTATGTGTGTTGTGAAATTAAGAAAGGGAAAGAATATATGTACCAGGACCTTTATCATCCATTTCCGTGCTTATGTTTCTTTTGCTGTTTGATATTTCAAACATGATGTTATGTTATCCTGAAAACATTGTTGGTTGCTAGCTTGTGCTGCATTGTCGTCACAGTAAAAATACCATTATTTGAAGCTAACATGCATGGTTCACTTTACCTTTGGTACAGTTTTGTGTATGTACGAAAACCCATTCTTAAACCCATACTTTTGAGTTGGTCTTACAGTTTTTCTATGTGCAGGCAACATCGCACCGGTCCTTGGGAGCATAGGTTGAGGTGATACGGTGACTTCCTTCGATGATGTCGGCGGGGATGGCTGGATCTGTGTCCGGGAAGGCATGGGAATGACCCCTGGTTGCTGTCTGTTGAGCGTTGGGAGGCAGTGGCTGCAAAGTAGCATAGGGTGTTCTCTAGCACTTGTTTGGCACTTGTTTGTAGATTGAAGTTTCTTGTGTTTTTGCTCCTGCACATGGTATCGTCTGGACATGTGTGTAATTTTGCGTTTTTGTGGTCTTTTTCCTTTTGCATAAATTGTTATTTTTCTGGTGATTTCCTTTTATTTAATTACATAGCATGTATTTTCTATAAAAAATATTGGCTTAAATTAAAAAAATCATGGACCAAGAGAAATGCGACATGGGCTAATCTAGAGGGCTAAAATTAGTTGGCCTTGGACTGATTTGACATTTAATGGGCTGAAATTCCAATTGGGCCGACTACTACATGGCGGTAGGTAATGAAAAATAATGGGCCGAAATTATAATTGGGCTGCTTAGTTTATGGGCTGCCACGTCAGATCCATGTCAAATGATGACATGGAATACATGTTAACGCCGTTATGAGCATGTCAGTTAAGTGCCATGCATGACGGTCAAAAACTGTCATGAATCCATGACGGTCTCACATATCCGTCAAGGATGGCATTGTGGTCAAATTATGATGCGATATACATGACGGATTTCAAATCCGTCACGCGTGCCCTTCCTTGACGGTTTAACGCTAGTCCATGACGGACTTATACCGTCATATATTAACAGGATTCTTGTAGTGTCAAAGCCACTGAGTGGGTCCTCGATAGTGGATGTACAAATCACATGACTGGTGACAGGAGCTTAATTATTGATGGACTCTGCTTTATATCCATCACATCTGAAGCATATCACCTACGCTGACAAAGGCAAAAGCAAGGTATTGGGTTTAGGTAAGGTTGCAATCTCAAAGGATCGACACATGGACAAAGTCATGCTTGTCGAGTCCTTAGGGTTCAACCTCATGTCTGTCTCAATACTTTGCGATCTTGATATGGTTGTTGTCTTTGGCAAGTATCGTTGTGTTGTGATCAAGGAAGCTGACAATTCCAAAGTCTTCGAAGTCTTAGGAGAGGAGATTTGTATGTTGTTGATTTCTCTACAGGACCACAACCTGCTACATGTCTACATGCAAAAGCTTCAGAAGGCTGGCTATGGCATCGACGACTTGGTCATGCTGGCATGAGGAATCTGCACACGCTCGCGAAGAAGAAGCATGCCATTGGCATTGAAAATGTCAAATTCCTCAAAGATCACTTATGCAGAGCTTGTGAAGCTGGAAAGATGACCAAGGCCAAGCATCCCTCAAAGACCATCATGACGACCACTGCTACCTCTTGAGCACTGCGTTGGTTTTCCCTGAAGAGGAAGGGATGATGCAGCAAAGTAGCATAAGTATTTCCCTCAGTTTTTGAGAACCAAGGTATCAATCCAGTAGGAGGCTACGCACGAGTCCCTCGTACCTGCACAATACAAATAAATCCTCGCAACGAACGCGAATAGTAGTTGTCAATCCCTACATGGCCACTTACGAGAGTGAGATCTGATAGATATGATAAGATAATATTTTGGTATTTTTGTGATAAAGATGCAAAGTAAAATAAAGGTAAAGTAAAAAGCAAGGAAATAACTAAGTAGTAGGAGATCAATATGATAAAGATAGACCCGGGGGGCATAGGTTTCACTAGTGGCTTCTCTCCAGAGCATAAGTATTCTACGGTGGGTAAACAAATTACTATTGAGCAATTGACAGAATTGAGCATAGTGATAACCCACAAGTATAGGGGATCGCAACAGCTTTCGAGGGTAGAGTATTCAACCCAAATTTATTGATTCGACACAAGGGGAGCCAAAGAATATTCTCAAGTATTAGTAGCTGAGTTGTCAATTCAACCACACCTGGAAACTTAGTATCTGCACCAAAGTGTTTAGTAACAAAGTAATATGATAGTGGTGGTAATGGTAACAAAAGTAAAGACAGCAAAAGTAATATTTTTGGTATTTTGTAGTGATTGTAAAAGTAGCAGCGGGAAAGTAAATAAGCGTAAACCAGTATATGGAAAACTCGTAGGCACCGGATCAGTGATGGATAATTATGCCGGATGCAGTTCATCATGTAACAGTCATAACATAGGGTGACACAGAACTAGCTCCAATTCGTCAATGTAATGTAGGCATGTATTCCGTATATAGTCATATGTGCTTATGGAAAAGAACTTGCATGACATCTTTTGTCCTACCCTCCCGTGGCAGTGGGGTCCTATTGGAAACTTAGGGATATTAAGGCCTCCTTTTAGTAGAGAACCGGAACAAAGCATTAGCACATAGTGAATACATGAACTCCTCAAACTATGGTCATCACCGGAAGTGGTCCCGATTATTGTCACTTCGGGGTTGCCGGATCATAACACATAGTAGGTGACTATAGACTTGCAAGATAGGATCTAGAACTCACATATATTCATGAAAACATAATAGGTTCAGATCTGAAATCATGGCACTCGGGCCCTAGTGACAAGCATTAAGCATAGCAAAGTCATAGAAACATCAATCTCAGAACATAATGGATACTAGGGATCAAACCCTAACAAAACTAACTTGATTACATGATAAATCTCATCCAACCCATCACCGTTGAGCAAGCCTACGATGCAATTACTCACGCACGGCGGTGAGCATCATGAAATTGGTGATGGAGGATGGTTGATGATGACGACGGCGACGAATCCCCCTCTCCGGAGCCCCGAACGGACTCCAGATCAGCCCTCCCGAGAGGTTTTAGGGCTTGGCGGGGGCTCTGTATCGTAAAACGCGATGATTTATTCTCTCTGATTTTTTTCTCTCCGAAAGCAAATATATAGAGTTGGAGTTGGCGTCGGAGGGTCAACAGGGGGCCCACGAGGTAGGGGGTGCGCCCTAGGGGGGGCGCCCCCCACCCTCATGGAAAGGGTGTGGGCCCCTGGTCTTCATATTTGGCGAGGATTTTTTTTATTTTTTCTAAGACCTCCCATGGAGTTTCAGGTCATTCCGAGAATATTTGTTTTCTGCACATAAAACAACACCATGGTAATTCTGCTGAAAACAGCGTCAGTCCGGGTTAGTTCCATTCAAATCATACAAATTAGAGTCCAAAACAAGGGCAAAAGTGTTTGGAAAAGTAGATACGATGGAGACGTATCAACTCCCCCAATCTTAAACCCTTGCTTGTCCTCAAGCAATTTAGTTGATAAACTGAAAGAAAGAAAGAAAAACTTTTACAAACTCTGTTTGCTCTTGTTGTTGTAACTATGTCAAGCCAGTATTCAAGTTTTTAGCATAGATCATAACTAACCACACTTGCAATAATTCTCAGGTCTCATCATTACTCATATCAATAGCATAATCAACTAGCAAGTCATAATAATAAATCTCGGACGACAACACTTTCTCAAAACAATCATAATATGATATAACAAGATGGTATCTCGCTAGCCCTTTCTGAGACCGCAAAACATAAATGCAGAGCACCCTTAAAGATCAAGGACTGACTAGACATTGTAATTCATGGTAAAAGAGATCCAATCATAGTCACACCCAATATAAATTAACAGTGATGAATGCAAATGATGGCTGTGCTCTCCAGCTAGTGCTTTTTAATAAGAGGGTAATGACTCAACATAAAAGTAAATGGATAGGCCCTTCGCAGAGGGAAGCAGGGATTTGTAGAGGTGCCAGAGCTCGGTTTTGAAATAGAGATAAATTGTATTTTGAGCAGTAAACTTTCATTGTCAACGTAGCAACTAAGAGATGGCGATATCTTCCATGCTAAACACATTATAGGCGGTTCCCAAATAGAATGGTAAAGTTTATACTCCCCCTCCACCAACAAGCATCAATCCATGGCTTGCTCGAAACAACGAGTGCCTCCAACATACATCAGGTCCCAGGGGGAGTTTTGTTTGCAATTAATTTTGATTTAGTTTGCATAAAGCATGGGACTGGGTATCCCGGTGACCAGCCATTTTCTCGTGAGTGAGGAGCGGAGTCCACTCCTCTTGAGAATAACCCGCCTAACACGGAAGATAAGGACAGCCTTTGTTGATACATGAGCTATTCAAGCATACAAAACAGAATGTTTATTTGAAGGTTTAGAGTTTGGCACATACAAATTTACTTGGAATGGCAGGTAGATACCGCATATAGGAAGGTATAGTGGACTCATCTGGAATAACTTTGGGGTTTAAGAGATTGGGTGCACAAGCAGTATTCCCGCTTAGTACAGGTGAAGGCTAGCAAAAGACTGGGAAGCGACCAACTAGAGAGCGACAACAGCCATGTACATGCATTAAAATTAATAAACATTGGATGCAAGCATGAGTAGGATATAATCCACCATGAACATAAATATCGGGAAGGCTATGTTGATTCGTTTCAACTACATGCGTGAACATGTGCCAAGTCAAGTCACTTAAATCATTCAAAGGAGGATACCACCCCATCATACCACATCATAACCATCTTAATAGCATGTTGGCACACAAGGTAAATCATTATAACTCATAGCTAATCAAGCATGGAACAAGCAACTCTGATCTCTAATTGTCATTGCAAACATGTTTATTCATAATAAGCTGAATCAAGAACGCGGGACTCATCATATTTACAAAAACAAAAGAGGTCAAGTTCATACCAGCTTTTCTTATCTCAGTCAGTCCATCATATATCATCATAATTGCCTTTCACTTGCACGACGAACTGTGTGAATAATAATAAGAGTGCACGTGCATTGGACTAAGCTGGAATCTGCGAGCATTCAATAAACAGGAGAAGACAAGGCAATATGGGCTCTTGGGTTAATTCAACAATAATGCATATAAGAGCCACTTCAACAATTTAATTATGGTCTTCTCCTACTAACCCCCAAGAAAGGAAAAGAAATAAAACTATTTACACGGGAAAGCTCCCAACAAGCAAAAGAAGAACGGGAAATATTTTTGTGTTTTCTTTTTGATTATTACTACTACAGCAGAAAAATAAACTACTACTAATAATTTTTTGGGGGGTTTTCTTAAGGTTTATTAAACACACAAGAAGAAAGCAGGAAAAGGAAAATAAACTAGCATGGATATTACAATGAAAAAGTATGAGCACCGACATCTAGCAATGAGTGTGTGTGAACATAAATGTAATGTCAGTGAGAAATACGTACTCCCCCAAGCTTAGGCTTTTGGCCTAAGTTGGTCTATGGCCACGGCTGGCCTGGCGGATATCCATAATAATAGTTGTTGGGGTCGTACTGTGATGATGAAGAAGAAGGCTCCGATTGCCACTGGCTGGCAATCATCTCCGGATCCCACTGATAGTTAGACTATCGTGAAGGATCAAATTGTGGTTCCGGCTCTGGCTCCTCAGCTAGTGCAGGGTTCCGGTAGGCGTGAATAGCTGCCAACGGAACAAGGTACGTGCCTGCAGTCAAATCAAACAAAGAAGGAGCAGGCAAGGTAATAGTCTCAGGATGACGTTTATTAAAAAACAGTTGATATCTAAGCTCCCCTACCCTATTCTTAACAATAAAATCATGTGCCACCATACTTTTATGATCTAGATAAACACGGGGTAGCACTTTTTCTTCCTTCTCAGCATGCCTAATAGGTATGTTAAAATGTGCGGCTAGGCATGTGGCATAGATGCCTCCAAAGATGGGGCCCTTAGTACGGTTCATATTTAATAGTCTAGCAATAATACCGCCCAAACTAAAAGTGTTATCACTATATAAACCTTGGGGCAGAATAATTAAATGAGGATACTAAGGTTTCCAAAATTTCCGCGTCCAATTAAACAATGACTAGCAAATAATGCAAAGTAACGTAAAACAGGAAAATGTAAGCTAGTGATTCGTGCATCGGAAACCTTCCTGGTTTCTCCTACCGTGATATTATCAATAAACCCAGCCACATCATCATGATGTGGTTCTTCTGTCTTGCCCTCAAAAGGGACTAAACAAATCCGACAGAAATCATAAAGTGACATCTCCTTAGGCTCATCATATAAATGAAATTCCACTGTAGGTGGTGAGTTCCTAGGATGAAAATAAAAGTTTTGCACAAAGGTATTTGTGAGTAAGAGATACTGATCGCATTGGTCGTGGAGGAAAGCGGTTAGGCCTGCATTGTGAGCCAATTCATGAAAATCTTCATAAATACCAGCTGCTCTCAAGAAATCTTCAGAAGGCCATTCACACGCCCAAATCTCCGTGGTGCGTGGCAAATTATACTTAGGCTTAGGTGCCTTTTCCTTTGAGCTTTGGCTCGATGAGCCCCTCAATAATCTCCTCATCATTTTCTGAAATAATCTGAAATTTTTAGTAACTTCAAAATAAAAGTAAACCAAACTCAATAAAACTGATAGTAACTACTCCTACAAGTGCCTAGAGCCTATATCAAGCATTAGAACTACTTGGAACCATATAAATTTGACATGCAAGCTCAAGAACATGGTCACCTATGCAACTTAAATTTGCAAAGAATAAAGCACTAGAACAAAAACTAATTGGACCAATGGAGGAGTCACATACCAAGGAACAATCTCCCCAAGCAGTTTTGCAAGAGGTGCTTTGAGCAAGGAGATCGAAAATCATAGCAAAAGTGGCTGGAACTCGTGCTTGAGTTGGTTTTTCGGGTTTGTGTGAGACAGAGGAAGAAGATGGGTGCTGGGATAAGTGGAGGAGGGCCACCGTGGGCCCACGAGGCAGGGGGTGCGCCCTATAGGGGGGCGCCCACCACCCTTGTGGCCAGGTGGCAGCTCCTCCTGTGGTGATTTTTGCACAGTAAATCCTCAAATATTCCCGAAAAAATCATATTAAATTGGCATGTCATTCTGAGGACTTTTATTTTCGGGTTATTTTTATATTGCACGGATAATCAGATAAGAGATAGAAAAATACTATTTTTACTTTATTTAATATAAATAACATAAATATAAAGAGGTTACAGAAGTTTGTGCTTCTAGTTTCATCCATCTCATGCTCATAAAAAATAATCCACTAACAAGGTTGATCAAGTCTTGTTAACAAACTCATTCCGATAATCATGAAACCGGAGAAATTTCGAATAACACTAAGTTACCTCAAGGGAGATATGCACATCCCCTATAATAAGTATATCATATTTCTTCTTGATAGTAGGAAGAGGAAATTCAAAACCTCCAATTATAATCGATGGAATTTTTCCAATGGAGTTGATACTATGAACTTGAGGTGGTTTCCTCGGAAAGTGTACCGTATGCTCATTACCATTAACATGAAAAGTGACATTGCCTTTGTTGCAATCAATAACAGCCCCTGCAGTATTAAGAAAAGGTCTTCCAAGAATAATAGACATACTATCATCCTCGGGAATATCAAGAATAACAAAGTCCGTTAAAATAGTAACGTTTGCAACTACAATAGGCACATCCTCACAAATACCGGCAGGTATAGCAGTTGATTTATCAGCCATTTGCAAAGATATTTCGGTAGGTGTCAACTTATTCAAGTCAAGTCTATGATATAAAGAGAGAGGCATAACACTAACACCAGCTCCAAGATCACATAAAGCAGTTTTAATATAATTTCTTTTAATGGAGCAAGGTATAGTAGGTACTCCGGGATCTCCAAGTTTCTTTGGCATTCCACCCTTAAAAGTATAATTAGCAAGCATGGTGGAAATCTCAGCTTCCAGTATCTTTCTTTTATTAGTAATAATATCCTTCATATATTTAGCATAAGGATTTGTTTTGAGCACATCAGTTAATCGCATACGCAAAAAGATAGGCCTAATCATTTCAGCAAAGCGCTCAAAATCCTCATCATCCTTTTTCTTGGATGGTTTTGGAGGAAAATTCATGGGTTTCTGAACCCAAGGTTCTCTTTCTTTACCATGTTTCCTAGCAATAAAGTCTCTTTTATCATAACGTTGATTCTTTGATTGTGGGTTATCAAGATCAACAGTAGGTTCAGTTTCTACATCATTATCATTACTAGGTTGAGCATCATTATGAACATCAGCATTAATATTTTCATTAGGTTCAGGCTCATTACCAGATTGTGTTTCAGCATCAGACATAGATATATCATTTGGATTATCAGGTGGTTCAGCAATAGGTTCCTAGAAGTTTGCACAGTTCTATCATTTTTCGTTTACTTCTTTTTAGAAGAACTAGGAACATCAATATTATTTCTTTGAGAATCTTGCTCAATTCTCTTATGGTGGCCTTCAGGATACAAAGGTTCCTTAGTCATTCTACCAGTTCTAGTAGCCACTCTAACAGCATAATCATTTTTCTTACTATTCATTTCATCAAGCACTTCTTTTTGAGCCTTAAGTACTTGTTCTACTTGAGTGGTAACCATAGAAGCATGTTTGCTAATAAGTTTAAGTTCACCCTTAATATCAGCCATATAATCACACAAGCGTCTAATCATATAAGCATTTTCTTTTAATTGTCTACCAAAATAAGCATTGAAGTCGTCTTGTTTAAACATAAAGTTATCAAACTCATCCAAGCGCTAACTAGCAATTTTAGTAGGAGGAACTTCAGCTTTATCATATCTATAGAGAGAATTTACCTTTACTACTTGTGTCGGCATATCGGGATCAGGAGGTTCTTCAACAAGTAAATAATTGAGATCATAAGTTTCTTCAACAGGCGGTGAATTAAGACCATGTATTTCTTAAATAGGAGGTAAATTCTTAACGTCTTCAGCTTTAATACCTTTTTCTTTCATAGATTTCTTTGCCTCTTGCATATCTTCGGAACTGAGAAATAGAACACCTCTCTTCTTCGCAGTTGGTTTAGGAATAGGCTCAGTAATTGGAGCAGGAGCTGGCTCAGGAGGTGCCCAATTATTTTCATTTGTCAACATATTATTCAATAGAATTTCAGCTTCATACGGTGTTCTTTCCCTGAAAAGAGAACCAGCACAACTATCCAGGTAATCTCTGGAAGCATCGGTTAGTCCATTAGAAAAGATATCAAGTATTTCAGGTTTCTTAAGAGGATGGTCAGGCAAAGCATTAAGTAGCTTGAGAAGCCTCCCCCAAGCTTGTGGGAGACTCTCTTCTTTAATTTGCACAAAGTTGTATATTTCCCTTAAAGCAGCTTGTTTCTTATGAGCAAGGAAATATTTAGCAGAGAAGTAATAAATCATATCCTGGGGACTACGCACACAACCAGGATCAAGAGAATTAAACCATATCTTAGCATCACCATTTAATGAGAACAAAAATATTTTGAGTAAATAGAGGTAACATGATCTCTCATTATTAGTGAACAGGGCAGCTATATCATTTAATTTAGTAAGATGTGCCACAACAGTTTCAGATTCATAGCCATAAAACGGATCAGATTCAACCAAAGTAATTATATCAGGAGCAACAGAGAATTCATAATCTTTATCAGGAACACATATAGGTGAAGTAGCAAAAGCAGGGTCGGGTCTCAGTCTATCTCTAAGTGATTCTTTGTTCCATTTAATTAATAACCTCTTAAGCTCATATCTATTTTTGCAAGCGAAAATAGCAGCAGAAGATTCTCTATCAAAAAGATAACCTTTAGGAATAACAGGCATGTTTTCATCATCACTATCATCATCGTATTCAGATTCAATAATTTCTTTTTCTCCAGCCTTAGCAATTTGTTCATCAAGAAATTCACCAAGGGGCACAGTAGTATCAGACATAGAAGCAGTTTCATCATAAGTATCATGCATAGCAGAAGTGGATCATCAATAACATGCGACATATTAGAACGAATAGCAGAAGCAGGTGTAGGTGTCGCAAACTTACTCATAACAGAAGGTGAATCAAGTGCAGAGCTAGATGACAGTTCCTTACCTCCCCTCGTAGTTGAGGAATAGATCTTGGTTTTTGGATCTCTCAAGTTCTTCATAGTGTCCAGCAGATATAAATCCTAAGTGACTCAAAGAATAGAGCTATGCTCCCCGGCAACGGCGCCAGAAAAAGGTCTTGATAACCCACAAGTATAGGGGATCACAACAGCTTTCGAGGGTAGAGTATTCAACCCAAATTTATTGATTCGACACAAGGGGAGCCAAAGAATATTCTCAAGTATTAGCAGTTGAGTTGTCAATTCAACCACACCTAGAAACTTAGTATTTGCAGCAAAGTGTTTAGTAGTAAAGTAATATGATAGTGGTGGTAACGGTAACAAAAGTAAAGACAGCAAAAGTAATATTTTTGGTATTTTGTAGTGATTGTAACAGTAGCAGCGGGAAAGTAAATAAGCGTAAACCAGTATATGGAAAACTCGTAGGCACCGGATCAGTGATGGATAATTACGCCGAATGCGGTTCATCATGTAACAGTCATAACATAGGGTGACATAGAACTAGCTCCAATTCGTCAATGTAATGTAGGCATGTATTCCTTATATAGTCATACGTGCTTATGGAAAAGAACTTGCATGACATCTTTTGTCCTACCCTCCCGTGGCACCGGGGTCCTATTGGAAACTGAGGGATATTAAGGCCTCCTTTTAATAGAGAACCGGAACAAAGCATTAGCACATAGTGAATACATGAACTCCTCAAACTATGGTCATCACCGGGAGTGGTCCCGATTATTGTCACTTCAGGGTTGCCGGATCATAACACATAGTAGGTGACTATAGACTTGCAAGATAGGATCTAGAACTCACATATATTCATGAAAACATAATAGGTTCAGATCTGAAATCATGGCACTCGGGCCCTAGTGACAAGCATTAAGCATAGCAAAGTCATAGCAACATCAATCTCAGAACATAATGGATACTAGGGATCAAACCCTAACAAAACTAACTCGATTACATGATAAATCTCATCCAACCCATCACCGTCCAGCAAGCCTACGATGCAATTACTCATGCACGGTGGTGAGCATCATGAAATTGGTGATGGAGGATGGTTGATGATGACGACAACGGTGAATCCCCCTCTCCGGAGCCCCGAACGGACTCCAGATCAGCCCTCCTGAGAGGTTTTAGGGCTTGGCAGCGGCTCCGTATCGTAAAACGCGATGATTTCTTCTCTCTGATTTTTTTTCTCTCCGAAAGCAAATATATAGAGTTGGAGTTGGCGTCGGAGGGTCAACAGGGGGCCCATGAAGTAGGGGGCGCGCCCCCACCCTCGTGGAAAGGGTGTGGGCCCCCTGGTCTTCATATTTGGCGAGGATTTTTTATTATTTTTTCTAAGACCTCCCGTGGAGTTTCAGGTCATTCCGAGAATATTTGTTTTCTACACATAAAACAACACCATGGTAATTCTGCTGAAAACAGCGTCAGTCCGGGTTAGTTCCATTCAAATCACACAAATTAGAGTCCAAAACAAGGGCAAAAGTGTTTGGAAAAGTAGATACGACAGAGACGTATCACATAGTTATGAGAATATCTAGGTATGATCATGTATATAGGCATCACGTCCGAGACAAGTAGACCAACTCCTGCCTGCATCTACTACTATTACTCCACTCATCGACCGCTATCCAGCATGCATCTAGAGTATTAAGTTAAAAACAGAGTAACGCCTTAAGCAAGATGACATGGTGTAGAGGGATAGACTCACGCAATATGATGAAAACCCCATCTTGTTATGCTCGATGGCAACAATACAATATGTGCCTTGCTGCCCCTACTGTCACTGGGAAAGGACACCGCAAGATTGAAACCAAAGCTAAGCACTTCTCCCATTGCAAGAAAGATCAATCTAGTAGGCCAAACCAAACTGATAATTCAAAGAGACTTGCAAAGATAACCAATCATACATAAAAGAATTCAGAGAAGATTCAAATATTGTTCATAGATAGACTTGATCATAAACCCACAATTCATCGGTCTCAACAAACACACCGCAAAAAGAAGATTACATCGAATAGTTCTCCACAAGAGAGGGGGCGAACGTTGTATTGAGATCCAAAAAGAGAGAAGAAGCCATCTAGCTACTAACTATGGACCCGTAGGTCTAAGGTAAACTACTCACACTTCATCGGAAGGGCTATGGTGTTGATGTAGAAGCCCTTCGTGATCGATGCCCCCTCCGGCGGAGCTCCGGAACAGGCCCCAAGATGGGATCTCATGGATATAGAAAGTTGCGGCGGTGGAATTAGAGTTTTGGCTCCATATCTGATCATTTGGGGGTACGTAGGTATATATAGGAGGAAGGAGTACGTCGGTGGAGCAACAGGGGGCCCACGAGGGTGGAGGGCGTGCGTGGTGGGGGTGGGTGCGCCCCCTACCTCGTGGCCTCCTCTTTTGTGTCTTGATGTAGGGTCCAAGTCTCCCGGGTCTTGTTTGTTGAGAAAATCATGTTCCCGAAGGTTTCATTCCGTTTGGACTCCGTTTGATATTCCTTTTCTTTGAAACCCTAAAGCAGGCAAAAAACAGCAATTCTGGGCTGGGCCTCTGGTTAATAGGTTAGTCCCAAAAATAATATAAAAGTGGATAATAAAGCCCAATAATGTTAAAAATAGTAGATAATATAGCATGGAGCAATCAGAAATTATAGATACGTTGGAGACATATCAAGCATCCCCAAGCTTAATTCCTACTCGTCCTCGAGTAGGTAAATGATAAAAACAGAATTTTTGATGCGGAGTGCTACTTGGCATAATTTTAATGTAATTCTTCTTAATTGTGGTATGAATATTCAGATCCGAAAGATTCAAGACAAAAGTTTAATATTGACATAAAAATAATAATACTTCAAGTAAAATTTCACCTTTAGGACATATTGTTGGGGAACATAGCATAAATTCAAAATTTTCCTACGTGTCACCAAGATCTATCTATGGAGTGACCAGCAACGAGTAGAAAGAGAGTGCATCTACATACCCTTGTAGATCACTAAGCGGAAGCGTTCAAGTGAACGGGGTTGATGGAGTCGTACTCGTCGTGATTCAAATCACCGATGATCAAGTGTCGAACGCACGGCACCTCCGCGTTCAACACACATACAGCCCGGTGACGTCTCCCAAGCCTTGATCCAGCAAGGATAGAGGGAGAGGTTGAGGAAGACTCCATCCAGCAGCAGCACAACGGCGTGGTGGTGGTGGAGGAGCGTGGCAATCCTGCAGGGCTTCGCCAAGCACCGCGGGAGAGGAGGAGTACTTGTGAGAGGGGGAGGGCTGCGCCAGAACTTCGTGTATAGCTCCCATGCGCCTCCCCACTATATATAGGGGTGGAGGGGCTGGTTTCTTTCCCTCCAAGTCCATTGGGGCGTTGGCCAAGGTGGGAGGAAAGAAATCTCATTATTTCCTTCCCCACCGATTGTTATCCCCCCTTTTTAGGGATCTTGATCTTATCCCTTCGGGATATGATCTTATTCCTTCTAAGGGGGGATCTTGGTGCGCCTTGACCAGGGGTGTGGGGCCTTGCCCCCACTACCCACGTCCATGTGGGTCCCCCCATGCAGGTGGGCCCCACTCCGGAACCTTCTAGAACCTTCCCGGTACAATACCGAAAAATCCCGAACATTTTCCGGTGGCCAAAATAGGACTTCCCATATATAAATCTTTACCTCCGGACCATTCCAGAACTCCTCGTGACGTCCGGGATCTCATCCGGGACTCCGAACAACATTCGGTAACCACATACAAACTTCCTTTATAACCCTAGCGTCATCGAACCTTAAGTGTGTAGACCCTACGGGTTCGGGAGACATGTAGACATGACCGAGACGTTCTCCGATCAATAACCAACAGCGGGATCTGGATACCCATGATGGCTCCCACATGATCCACGATGATCTCATCGGATGAACCACGATGTCAAGGACTTAATCAATCCCGTATTCAATTCCCTTTGTCTATCGGTATGTTACTTGCCCGAGATTCGATCGTCGGTATCCAATACCTTGTTCAATCTCGTTACCGGCAAGTCACTTTACTCGTTCCGTAACACATCATCCCGTGATCAACTCCTTGGTCACATTGCGCATATGATGATGTCCTACCGAGTGGGCCCAGATATACCTCTCCGTTTACACGGAGTGACAAATCCCAGTCTCGATCCGCATAAAACAATAGATACTTTCGGAGATACCTGTAGTGCACCTTTATAGTCACCCAGTTACGTTGTGATGTTTGATACACCCAAAGCACTCCTACGGTATCCAGGAGTTACACGCTCTCATGGTCGAAGGAAGAGATACTTGACATTGGCAAAGCTCTAGCAAATGAACTACACGATCTTTTGTGCTAGTCTTAGGATTGGGTCTTTTCCATCACATCATTCTCCTAATGATGTGATCCCGTTATCAACGACATCCAATGTCCATAGCCAGGAAACCATGACTATATGTTGATCACAACGAGCTAGTCAACTAGAGGCTCACTAGGGACATATTGTGGTCTATGTATTCACACGTGTATTACGATTTCCGGATAATACAGTTATAGCATGAATAAAAGACAATTATCATGAACAAGGAAATATAATAATAATACTTTTATTATTGCCTCTAGGGCATATTTCCAACAGTCTCCCACTTGCACTAGAGTCAATAATCTAGTTCACATCGCTATGTGATTAACACTCACAGGTCACATCGCCATGTGACTAATACCCAAGAGTTTACTAGAGTTAGTAGTCTAGTTCACATCACTATGTGATTAACACTCAATGAGTTTTATGTTTGATCATGTTGCTTGTGAGAGAGGTTTTAGTCAACGGGTCTGAACCTTTCAGATCCGTGTGTGCTTTACAAATCTCTATGTCATCTCCTAGATGCAGCTACCACGCTCTATTTGGAGCTATTCCAAACAACTGTTCTACTTGGAGCTATTCTAAATTATTGCTCCATTATATGTATCCGGTCTCTCTACTCAGAGCTATCCGGATAGGTGTCAAGCTTGCATCGTCGTAACCTTTACGACGAACTCTTTTACCACCTCCATAATCGAGAAAATTCCTTAGTCCACTAGTTACCAAGGATAACTTTGACCGCTGTCCTGTGAGCCATTCTTGGATCACTCTTGTACCCCTTGACTGACTCATGGCAAGGCACACTTCAGGTGCGGTACACAGCATAGCATACTGAAGAGCCTACGTCTTAAGCATAGGGGACGACCTTCGTCCTTTCTCTCTATTCTGCCGTGGTCGAGCTTTAAGTCTTAACTTCATACCTTACAACTCAGGCAAGAACTCCTTCTTTGACTGGTCCATCTTGAACACCTTCAAGATCATGTCAAGGTATGTGCTCATTTGAAAGTATTATTAAGCATTTTGATCTATCCTTATAGATCTTGATGCTCAATGTTCAAGTAGCTTAATCCAGGCTTTCCATTGAAAAACACTTTCAAAATAACCCTATATGCTTTCTAGAAATTCTACGTCATTTCTGATCAACAATATGTCAACAACATATACTCATCAGAAATTCTATAGTGCTCCCACTCACAAGTTTCTCATAAACTTTGTACAAACCCAAAATCTTTGATCATCATCAAAGCATACATTCCAACTCCGAGATGCTTACTCCAGTCCTTAGAAGGATCGCTGGAGCTAGCATACCTTTTAGCATCCTCAGGATTGACAAAACTTTTCTGATTGTATTGCATACAACCTTTCCTTACGAAAACTTAGTAAGGAAACTTGTCTTGACATCCATCTGCCAGATTTCATAAATGAAGCTAATGCTAACATGATTCCGACGGACTTTAAGCATCGCTACGAGTGAGAAAATCTCATCGTAGTCAACTCCTTGAACTTGTGAAAAACTTTTCGCCACAAGTCGAGCCTCATAGATGGTGACATTACCATCCACGTCCGTCTTCTTCTTAAAGATCCATTTATCTTAATGGCTTGCCGATCATCGGGCAAGTCCACCAAAGTCCATGGATCCGTTCTCGGATTTTATGGCCTCGAGCCATTTATCGGAATCCGGGCCCACCATCGCTTCTCCATAGCTCGTAGGTTCATTGTTGTCCAGCAACATGACTTCCAAGACAGGATTACGTACCACTCTGAAGTAGTACGCATCCTTGTCATCCCACGAGGTTTGGTAGTGACTTGATCCGAAGTTTCATGATCAATATCATAAGCTTCCACTTCAATTGGTGTAGGTGCCACAGGAACAACTTCCTGTGCCCTGCCACACACTAGTTGAAGAGACGGTTCAATAACCTCATCAAGTCTCCACCATCCTCCCACTCAACTCTTTTGAGAGAAACCTTTCCTCGAGAAAGGACCCGATTCTAGAAACAATTCATATTGCTTTCGGATCTGAATTAGGAGGTATACCCAACTGTTTTGGGTGTCCTATGAAGATGTATTTTATCCGCTTTGGGTTCGAGCTTATCAATCCTGAAACTTTTTCACATAAGCGTCACAGCCCCAAACCTTTAAGAAACGACAACTTAGGTTTCTCCAAACGGTGTCGTCTCAACGGAATTACGTGGTGCCCTATTTAAAGTGAATGTGGTTGTCTCTAATGCCTAACCCATGAACGATAGTGGTAATTCGATAAGAGACATCATGGTACGCACCATATCCAATAGGGTGCAACTATGATGTTCGGACACACCATCACACTATGGTGTTCCAGGCGGTATTAATTGCGAAACAATTTCCACAATGTCTTAATTGTGTGCCAAAACTCGTAACTCAGATACTCATCTCTATGATCATATCATAGACATTTTATCCTCTTGTCACAATGATCTTCTACTTCACTCTGAAATTATTTGAACCATTCAATAATTCAGACTTGTGTTTCATCAAGTAAATATTCTCAACATCTACTCGAATCATCTGTGAAGTAAGAACATAACGATATTCACTGCATGCCTCAGCACTCATTGGACTGCACACATCAAAATGTGTTACTTCCAACAAGTTGCTATCTTGTTCCATCTTACTGAAAATGAGGCTTTTCAGTCATCTTGCCCATGTGGTATGATTTGCATATCTCAAGTGATTCAAAATCAAGTGAGTCCGAACGATCCATTTGCATGGAGTTTCTTCATGCATATACACCAATAGACATGGTTCGCATGTCTCAAACTTTTCAAAAACGAGTGAGTCCAAAGATCCATCAACATGGAGCTTCTTCATGCGTTTTATACCATTATGACTTATATGGCAGTGCCACAAGTAAGTGGTACTATCATTACTATCTTATATCTTTTGGCATGAAAATGTGTATCACTACGACCGAGATTCAATAAACCATTCCTTTAGGTGCAAGACCATTGAAGGTATTATTCAAAAATAGAGTAACCATTATTCTCCTTAAATGAATAACCGTATTGCGATAGACATAATCCAATCATGTCTATGCTCAATGCAAACACCAATCTCGGTGGTAGAGGGAGCGTGCGATGCTTGATCATATCAACCTTGGAAACACTTCCAACATATATCGTCAGCTCACCTTTAGCTAGTCTCCGTTTATTCCGTAGCTTTTATTTCGAGTTACTAACACTTAGCAACCGAACCGGTATCCAATACCCTGGTGCTACTAGGAGTACTAGTAAAGTACACATTAACATAATGTATATCCAATATACTTCTATCGACCTTGCCAGCCTTCTCATCTACCAAGTATCTAGGGCAATGCTGCTCCAGTGGTTGTTCCCCTTATTACAGAAGCACTTAGTCTCGGGTTTGGGTTCAACCTTGGGTTTCTTCACTAGAGCAGCAGCTGAATTGCCGTTTCATGAAGTATCCCTTTGTTCCCTTGCCCTTCTTGAAACTAGTGGTTTCACCAACCATCAACAATTGATGCTCCTTCTTTATTTCTACTTTCGCGGTGTCAAACATCATGAATATTTCAAGGATCATCATATCTATCCCTGATATGTTATAGTTAATCACGAAGCTCTAGCAGCTTGGTGGCAATGACTTTGGGGAAACATCACTATCTCATCTCGAGGATCAACTCCCACTCGATTCAAGTGATTGTTGTGCTCAGACAATCTGAGCACAAGCTCAACGATTGAGCTTTTCTCCCTTAGTTTGCAGGCTAAGAAAATTGTCAGAGGTCTTATACCTCTTGACGTGGGCACGAGCCTGAAATCCCAATTTCAGCCCTCGAAACATCTCATATGTTCCGCGACGTTTCGAAAACGTCTTTGGTGCCTCTACTTAAACCATTTAATTGAACTATCACGTAGTTATCAAAACGTGTATGTCCGATGTTCGCAACATCGACAAACGACGTTGGGGTTCAGCACACTGAGCGGTGCATTAAGGACATAAGCTTTCTACTGCTCGCATAATCGCTACTATCAACTTTCAACTATATTTTCTCTAGGAACATATCTAAACAGTGGAACTAAAGCGCGAGCTTACGACATAATTTGCAAAAGGTCTTTTGACTATGTTCAGGATAATTAAGTTCATCTTATGAACTCCCACTTAGATAGACATCCCTCTGGTCATCTAAGTGATCACATGATCCGAGTCAACTAGGCTGTGTCCGATCATCACGTGAGACGGACTAGTCATCATCGGTGAACATCTTCATGTTGATCGTATCTACCATACGACTCATGCTCGACCTTTCGGTCTCCGTGTTCCGAGGCCATGTCTGCACATGCTAGGCTCGTCAAGTTAACCCTAAGTGTTTTCGCTGTGTAAAACTGTCTTACACCCGTTGTATGTGAACGTAAGAATCCATCACACCCGATCATCACGTGGTGCTTAGAAGCGACGAACTGTAGCAACGGTGCACAGTTAGGGGAGAACACTTCTTGAAATTTTGTAAGGGATCATCTTATTTACTACCGTCGTCCTAAGCAAACAAGATGCATAAACATGATAAACATCACATGCAATCAAATAGTGACATGATATGGCCAATACCATTTTGCTCCTTTTGATCTTCATCTTCGGGGCTCCATGATCATCATCGTCACCGGCACGACACCATGATCTCCATCATCATGATCTCCATCATCGTGTCTTCATGAAGTTGTCACGCCAACGACTACTTCTACTTCTATGACTAACGCGTTTAGCAATAAAGTAAAGTAGTTTATATGGTGTTCTTCAATGACACGCAGGTCATACAATAAATAAAGACAACTCCTATGGCTCCTGCCGGTTGTCATACTCATCGACATGCAAGTCGTGAATCCTATTACAAGAACATGATCAATCTCATACATCACATATCATTCATCACATTCTTCTTGGCCATATCACATCACATAGCATACCCTGCAAAAACAAGTTAGACGTCCTCTAATTGTTGTTGCATGTTTTACGTGGCTGCTATGGGTTTCTAGCAAGAACGTTTCTTACCTACGCAAGACCACAACGTGATATGCCAATTGCTATTTACCCTTCATAAGGACCCTTTTCATCGAATCCGTTCCCACTAAAGTGGGAGAGACTGGCACCCGCTAGCCACCTTATGCACCAAGTGCATGTCAATCGGTGGAACCTGTCTCATGTAAGAGTACGTGTAAGGTCGGTCCGGGCCGCTTCATCCCACAATACCGTCGAAACAAGATTGGACCAGTAACGGTAAGTATATTGAACAACATCAACGCCCACAACTACTTTGTGTTCTACTCGTGCAAAGAATCTACGCAATAGACCTAGCTCATGATGCCACTGTTGGGGAACGTAGCATAAATTCAAAATTTTCCTACGTGTCACCAAGATCTATCTATGGAGAGACCAGCAACGAGTACAAAGAGAGTGCATCTACATACCCTTGTAGATCTCTTAGCGGAACGTTCAAGTGAACGGGGTTGATGGAGTCGTACTCGTCGTGATTCAAATCACCGATGATCAAGTGCCGAACGCACGGCACCTCCGCGTTCAACACACATACAGCCCGGTGACGTCTCCCAAGCCTTGATCCAGCAAGGAGAGAGGGAGAGGTTGAGGAAGACTCCATCCAGCAGCAGCACAACAGCGTGGTGGTGGTGGAGGAGCGTGGCAATCCTGCAGGGCTTCGCCAAGCACCGCGGGAGAGGAGGAGTACTTGTGAGAGGGGGAGGGCTGCGCCAGAACTTCGTGTATAGCTCCCATGCGCCTCCCCACTATATATAGGGTTGGAGGGGCTGGTTTCTTGCCCTCCAAGTCCATTGGGGCGTTGGCCAAGGTGGGAGGAAAGAAATCTCATTATTTCCTTCCCCACCGATTGTTATCCCCCCTTTTTAGGGATCTTGATCTTATCCCTTCGGGATATGATCTTATTCCTTCTAAGGGCGGATCTTGGTGAGCCTTGACCAGGGGTGTGGGGCCTTGCCCCCACTACCCACGTCCATGTGGGTCCCCCCATGCAGGTGGGCCCCACTCCGGAACCTTCTAGAACCTTCCCGGTACAATACCGAAAAATCCCGAACATTTTCCGGTGGCCAAAATAGGACTTCCCATATATAAATCTTTACCTCCGGACCATTCTGGAACTCCTCGTGACGTCCGGGATCTCATCCGGGACTCCGAACAACATTCGGTAACCACATACAAACTTCCTTTATAACCCTAGCATCATCGAACCTTAAGTGTGTAGACCCTACGGGTTCGGGAGACATGTAGACATGACCGAGACGTTCTCCGATCAATAACCAACAGCGGGATCTGGATACCCATGATGGCTCCCACATGATCCACGATGATCTCATCGGATGAACCACGATGTCAAGGACTTAATCAATCCCGTATTCAATTCCCTTTGTCTATCGGTATGTTACTTGCCCGAGATTCGATCGTCGGTATCCAATACCTTGTTCAATCTCGTTACCGGCAAGTCACTTTACTCGTTCCGTAACACATCATCCCGTGATCAACTCCTTGGTCACATTGCGCATATGATGATGTCCTACCGAGTGGGCCCAGAGATACCTCTCCGTTTACACGGAGTGACAAATCCCAGTCTCGATCCGCATAAAACAATAGATACTTTCGGAGATACCTGTAGTGCACCTTTATAGTCACCCAGTTACGTTGTGATGTTTGATACACCCAAAGCACTCCTACGGTATCCAGGAGTTACACGCTCTCATGGTCGAAGGAAGAGATACTTGACATTGGCAAAGCTCTAGCAAATGAACTACACGATCTTTTGTGCTAGTCTTAGGATTGGGTCTTGTCCATCACATCATTATCCTAATGATGTGATCCCGTTATCAATGACATCCAATGTCCATAGCCAGGAAACCATGACTATCTGTTGATCACAACGAGCTAGTCAACTAGAGGCTCACTAGGGACATATTGAGGTCTATGTATTCACACGTGTATTAAGATTTCCGGATAATACAGTTATAGCATGAATAAAAGACAATTATCATGAACAATGAAATATAATAATACTTTTATTATTGCCTCTAGGGCATATTTCCAACAGTCTCCCACTTGCACTAGAGTCACCAATCTAGTTACATTGTGATGAATCGAACACCCATAGAGTTCTGGTGTTGATCATGTTTAGCTCGCGAGAGAGGTTTAGTCAACGGATCTGCGACATTCAGATCCGTATGTACTTTGCAAATTTCTATGTCTCCATCTTGAACATTTTCACGGATGGAGTTGAAACGACGCTTGATGTGCCTGGTCTTCTTGTGAAACCTGGGCTCCTTGGCAAGGGCAATAGCTCCAGTGTTGTCACAGAAGAGTTTGATTGGCCCCGACGCATTGGGTATGACTCCTAGGTCGGTGATGAACTCCTTCACCCAAATCGCTTCATGCGCTGCCTCCGAGGCTGCCATGTACTCCGCTTCACACGTAGATCCCGCCACTACGCTCTGCTTGCAGCTGCACCAGCTTACTGCTCCACCATTCAACATATACGCGTATCCGGTTTGTGACTTAGAGTCATCCGGATCTGAGTCGAAGCTAGCGTCGACGTAACCCTTTACGACAAGCTCTTCGTCTCCTCCATAAACGAGAAACATGTCCTTTGTCCTTTTCAGGTACTTCAGGATATTCTTGACTGCTATCCAGTGTTCCTTGCCGGGATTACTTTGGTATCTAGCTACCAAACTCACGGCAAGGTTTACATCAGGTCTGGTACACAGCATGGCATACATAATAGATCCTATGGCTGAAGCATAGGGGATGACACTCATCTCTTCTTTATCTTTTGCCGTGGTCGGTGACTGAGCCGAGCTCAATCTCACACCTTGTAACATAGGCAAGAACCCCTTCTTGGACTGATCCATTTTGAACCTCTTCAAAATCTTATCAAGGTATGTGCTTTGTGAAAGACCTATGAGGCGTCTTGATCTATCTCTATAGATCTTGATGCCTAATATGTAAGCAGCTTCTCCAAGGTCCTTCATTGAAAAACACTTATTCAAGTAGGCCTTAATGCTGTCCAGAAATTCTATATTATTTCCCATCAAGAGTATGTCATCTACATATAATATGAGAAATGCTACAGAGCTCCCACTCACTTTCTTGTAAACGCAGGCTTCTCCATAAGTCTGCATAAACCCAAACGCTTTGATCATCTCATCAAAGCGAATATTCCAACTCCGAGATGCTTGCACCAGCCCATAAATGGATCGCTGGAGCTTGCATACTTTGTTAGCGTTCTTAGGATCGACAAAACCTTCCGGCTGCATCATATACAGTTCTTCCTTAAGATGCCCGTTAAGGAATGCTGTTTTGACGTCCATCTGCCATATCTCATAATCATAGTATGCGGCAATTGCTAACATGATTCGGACGGACTTTAGCTTCGCTACGGGAGAGAATGTCTTGTCGTAGTCAATCCCTTGAACCTGTTGATAACCCTTAGCGACAAGTCGAGCTTTATAGATGGTGACATTACCATCCGCGTATGTCTTCTTCTTAAAGATCCATTTGTTTTCTATCGCTCGCCGATCATCGGGCAAGTCTGTCAAAGTCCATACTTTGTTTTCATACATGGATTCTATCTCGGATTTCATGGCTTCAAGCCATTTGTTGGAATCTGGGCCCGCCATCGCTTCTTCATAGTTCGAAGGTTCGCCGTTGTCTAACAACATGATTTCCAGGACGGGGTTGCCGTACCACTCTGGTGCGGAACGTGTCCTTGTGGACCTACGAAGTTCAGTAGCAACTTGATCCGAAGTACCTTGATCATCATCATTGGTTTCCTCTTCAGTTGGTGTGGGCATCACAGGAACATTTTCCTGAGCTGCACCACTTTCTCGTTCGAGAGGTAGTACTTCATCGTGTTCTACTTTCCTCCCACTTACTTCTTTCGAGAGAAACTCTTTTTCCAAAAAGCATCCGTTCTTGGCAACAAAGATTTTTTGCCCTCGGATCTTAAGTAGAAGGTATACCCGACAGTTTCCTTAGGGTATCCTATGAAGACGCATTTTTCCGACTTGGGTTCGAGCTTTTCAGGTTGAAGTTTCTTGACATAAGCATCGCATCCCCAAACTTTTAGAAATGACAGCTTAGGTTTCTTCCCAAACTATAATTCATACGGTGTCGTCTCAACAGATTTAAACGGTGCCCTATTTAAAGTGAATGTAGCTGTCTCTAGAGCGTATCCCCAAAATGATAGCGGTAAATCAGTAAGAGACATCATAGACCGCACCATATCCAATAGAGTGCGATTACGACGTTCGGACACACCGTTTCGCTGAGGTGTTCCAGGCGGCGTGAGTTGTGAAACGATTCCACATTTCCTTAAGTGTGTGCCAAATTCGTGACTTAAATATTCTCCTCCACGATCTGATCGTAGGCACTTTATCTTTCGGTCACGTTGATTCTCCACCTCATTCTGAAATTCCTTGAACTTCTCAAAGGTCTCAGACTTGTGTTTCATTAAGTAGACATACCCATATCTACTGAAGTCATCAGTGAGAGTGAGAACATAACGATATCCTCCGCGAGCCTCAACGCTCATTGGACCGCACACATCGGTATGTATGATTTCCAATAAGTTGGTTGCTCGCTCCATTGTTCCGGAGAACGGAGTCTTGGTCATCTTGCCCATGAGGCATGGTTCGCACGTGTCAAACGATTCATAATCAAGAGACTCTAAAAGTCCATCGGCATGGAGCTTCTTCATGCGCTTGACACCAATGTGACCAAGGCGGCAGTGCCACAAGTATGTGGGACTATCGTTATCAACTTTACATCTTTTGGCATCTACACTATGAACATGTGTAATATTACGCTCGAGATTCATTAAGAATAAACCATTGACCATCGGAGCATGACCATAAAACATATCTCTCATATAAATCGAACAACCATTATTCTCAGACTTAAATGAGTAGCCATCTCGTATTAAACGAGATCCAGATACAATGTTCATGCTCAAACTTGGCACTAAATAACAATTATTAAGGTTCAAAACTAATCCCGTAGGTAAATGTAGAGGCAGCGTGCCGACGGCGATCACATCGACTCTGGAACCATTCCCGACGCGCATCGTCACCTCGTCCTTCGCCAGTCTCCGTTTATTCCGCAGCTCCTGCTGTGAGTTACAAATATGAGCAACGGCACCGGTATCAAATACCCAGGAGTTACTACGAGTACTGGTAAGGTACACATCAATTACATGTATATCAAATATACCTTTGGTTTTGCCGGCCTTCTTATCTGCTAAGTATTTGGGGCAGTTCCGCTTCCAGTGACCCTTCCCCTTGCAATAAAAGCACTCAGTCTCAGGCTTAGGTCCATTCTTTGACTTCTTCCTGGTAACTGGCTTACCAGGCGCGGCAACCTCCTTGCCGTCCTTCTTGAAGTTCTTCTTACCCTTGCCCTTCTTGAACTTAGTGGTCTTATTGACCATCAACACTTGATGTTCTTTCTTGATTTCAGCCTCTGCTGACTTCAGCATCGAGAACACTTCAGGAATGGTCTTTTCCATCCCCTGCGTGTTGTAGTTCATCACAAAGCTCTTGTAGCTTGGTGGGAGCGACTGGAGGATTCTGTCAATGACCGCCTCATCTGGGAGGTTAATGTTCAGCTAGGTCATACAGTTGTGCAACCCAGACATCTTCAGGATGTGCTCACTGACAGAACTATTTTCCTCCATCTTACAACTGTAGAACTTGTCGGAGACATCATATCTCTCGACCCGGGCATGAGCTTGGAAAACTAGTTTCAGCTCTTCGAACATCTCATATGCTCCGTGATGCTCAAAATGCTTTTGGAGCCCCGGTTCTAAGCTGTAAAGCATGCCGCACTGAACGAGGGAGTAATCATCAGCGCGAGCTTGCCAAGCATTCATAATGTCTTGGTTCTCTGGGACGGGAGCGTCACCTAGCGGTCCTTCTAGGACATATTGTTTCCTGGCAGCTATGAGGATGATCCTCAGGTTCCGGACCCAGTCCGTATAGTTGCTGCCATCATCTTTCAGCTTGGTTTTCTCTAGGAACGCGTTGAAGTTCATGTTGACATGAGCGTTGGCCATTTGATCTACAAGACATATTTGCAAAGGTTTTAGACTAAGTTCATGATAATTAAGTTCTAATCAAATTATGAACTCCCACTCAGATTAGACATCCCTTTAGTCATCTAAGTGTTACACGATCCGAGTCGACTAGGCCGTGTCCGATCATCACGTGAGACGGACTAGTCATCGTCGGTGAACATTCTCATGTTGATCGTATCTTCCATACGACTCGTGTTCGGCCTTTCGGTCTCCGTGTTCCGAGGCCATGTCTGCACATGCTAGGCTCGTCAAGTTAACCCTAAGTGTTTTCGCTGTGTAAAACTGTCTTACACCCGTTGTATGTGAACGTAAGAATCCATCACACCCGATCATCACGTGGTGCTTAGAAGCGACGAACTGTAGCAACGGTGCACAGTTAGGGGAGAACACTTCTTGAAATTTTTGTAAGGGATCATCTTATTTACTACCGTCGTCCTAAGTAAACAAGATGCATAAACATAATAAACATCACATGCAATTAAATAGTTGTGACATGATATGGCCAATATCATATAGCTCCATTGATCTTCATCTTCGGGGCTCCATGATCATCTTGTCACCGGCTTGACACCATGATCTCCATCATCATGATCTCCATCATCGTGTCTTCATGAAGTTGTCACGCCAACGACTACTTCTACTTCTATGGCTAACGCGTTTAGCAATAAAGTAAAGTGAGTTACATGGCGTTCTTCAATGACACGCAGGTCATACAATAAATAAAGACAACTCCTATGGCTCCTGCCGGTTGTCATACTCATCGACATGCAAGTCGTGAATCCTATTACAAAGAACATGATCTCATACATCACAATTCATCATTCATCACAACTTCTGGCCATATCACATCACATGATCAATCGCTGCAAAAACAAGTTAGACGTCCTCTAATTGTTGTTGCATCTTTTACGTGGCTGCAATTGGGTTCTAGCAAGAACGTTTTCTTACCTACGAATAACCACAACGTGATTTTGTCAACTTCTATTTACCCTTCATAAGGGCCCTTTTCATCGAATCCGCTCCAACTAAAGTGGGAGAGACAGACACCCGCCAGCCACCTTATGCAACTAGTGCATGTCAGTCGGTGGAACCGGTCTCACGTAAGCGTACGTGTAAGGTTGGTCCGGGCCGCTTCATCCCACAATACCGCCGAAGCAAGAAAAGACTAGTAGAGGCAAGTAAGATGACAAAATCCACGCCCACAACAAAATTGTGTTCTACTCGTGCAAAGAGAACTACGCATAGACCTAGCTCATGATGCCACTGTTGGGGAACGTTGCAGAAAATTAAAAATTTTCCTACGGTTTCACCAAGATCCATCTATGAGTTCATCTAAGCAACGAGTCAAGGGAGATAGTTTGCATCTACATACCACTTGTAGATCACGAGCGGAAGCTAGCCAAGGGGATGGTGATGATGGAGTCGTACTCGAACGTGATTCGGATCACCGATGTCCAAGTGCTGAACGGACAGCACCTCCGCATTCAACACACGTACGGGACGGGAGACGTCTCCTCCTTCTTGATCCAGCAAGGGGGAAGGAGAGGTTGAGGAAGATTGCTCCAACGGCAGCACGACGGCGTGGTGTAGTTGGTGCAGCAATACTCCGACAGGGCTTCGCCAAGCATATACGGAGGAGGAGAGGTGTTGGGGAGGGGAGGGGCTGCGCCTTGGCTTGTGTTAAGCTCCCATGCGCCTCCCCACTATATATAGGGGTGGAGGGGCTGGTTTCTTGCCCTCCAAGTCCATTGGGGCGTTGGCCAAGGTGGGAGGAAAGAAATCCCATCATTTCCTTCCCCACCGATTGTTATCCCCCCTTTTTAGGGATCTTGATTTTATCCCTTCGGGATATGATCTTATTCCTTCTAAGGGGGGATCTTGGTGCGCCTTGACCAGGGGTGTGGGGCCTTTCCCCCACTACTCACGTTCATGTGGGTCCCCCCATGCAGGTGGGCCCCACTCCAGAACCTTCTAGAACCTTCCCGGTACAATACTGAAAAATCCCGAACATTTTCCGGTGGCCAAAATAGGACTTCCCATATATAAATCTTTACCTCTGGACCATTCCGGAACTCCTCGTGACGTCCGGGATCTCATTTGGGACTCCGAACAACATTCGGTAACCACATACAAACTGCCTTTATAACCCTAGCGTCATCGAACCTTAAGTGTGTAGACCCTACGGGTTCGGGAGACATGTAGACATGACCGAGACGTTCTCCGGTCAATAACCAACAGCGGGATCTGGATACCCATGTTGGCTCCCACATGCTTCTCGATGTTTTCATCGGATGAACCACGATGTCGAGGATTCGATCAAACCCTGTATACAATTCCCTTTGTCAATCGGTACGTTACTTGCCCGAGACTCGATCGTCGGTATCCCAATACCTTGTTCAGTCTCGTTACCGGCAAGTCACTTTACTCGTACCATAATGCATGATCTCGTGGCCAACACTTTGGTCACCTTGAGCTCATTATGATGATGCATTACCGAGTGGGCCCAGAGATACCTCTCCGTCATACGGAGTGACAAATCCCAGTCTCGATCCGTGTCAACCCAACAGCTACTTTCGGAGATACCTGTAATGCACCTTTATAGTCACCTAGTTACGTTGTGACGTTTGATACACCCAAGGCACTCCTACGGTATCCGGGAGTTACACGATCTCATGGTCTAAGGAAGAGATACTTGACATTGGCAAAGCTCTAGCAAACGAACTAAACGACCTTTGTGCTATGCTTAGGATTGGGTCTTGTCCATCACATCATTCTCCTAATGATGTGATCCCGTTATCAACGACATCCAATGTCCATAGCCAGGAAATCATGACTATCTGTTGATCACAACGAGCTAGTCAACTAGAGGCTCACTAGAGACATATTGAGGTCTATGTATTTACACGTGTATTACGATTTCCGGATAATACAGTTATAGCATGAATAAAAGACAATTATCATGAACAATGAAATATAATAATACTTTTATTATTGCCTCTAGGGCATATTTCCAACAGTCTCCCACTTGCACTAGAGTCACCAATCTAGTTACATTGTGATGAATCGAACACCCATAGAGTTCTGGTGTTGATCATGTTTAGCTCGCGAGAGAGGTTTAGTCAACGGATCTGCGACATTCAGATCCGTATGTACTTTGCAAATTTCTATGTCTCCATCTTGAACATTTTCACGGATGGAGTTGAAACGACGCTTGATGTGCCTGGTCTTCTTGTGAAACCTGGGCTCCTTGGCAAGGGCAATAGCTCCAGTGTTGTCACAGAAGAGTTTGATTGGCCCCGACGCATTGGGTATGACTCCTAGGTCGGTGATGAACTCCTTCACCCAAATCGCTTCATGCGCTGCCTCCGAGGCTGCCATGTACTCCGCTTCACACGTAGATCCCGCCACGACGCTCTGCTTGCAGCTACACCAGCTTACTGCTCCACCATTCAACATATACACGTATCCGGTTTGTGACTTAGAGTCATCCGGATCTGAGTCGAAGCTAGCGTCGACGTAACCCTTTACGACAAGCTCTTCGTCTCCTCCATAAACGAGAAACATGTCCTTTGTCCTTTTCAGGTACTTCAGGATATTCTTGACTGCTGTCCAGTGTTCCTTGCCGGGATTACTTTGGTATCTAGCTACCAAACTCACGGCAAGGTTTACATCAGGTCTGGTACACAGCATGGCATACATAATAGATCCTATGGCTGAAGCATAGGGGATGACACTCATCTCTTCTTTATCTTTTGCCGTGGTCGGTGACTGAGCTGAGCTCAATCTCACACCTTGTAACATAGGCAAGAACCCCTTCTTGGACTGATCCATTTTGAACCTCTTCAAAATCTTATCAAGGTATGTGCTTTGTGAAAGACCTATGAGGCGTCTCGATCTATCTCTATAGATCTTGATGCCTAATATGTAAGCAGCTTCTCCAAGGTCCTTCATTGAAAAACACTTATTCAAGTAGGCCTTAATGCTGTCCAGAAATTCTATATTATTTCCCATCAAGAGTATGTCATCTACATATAATATGAGAAATGCTATAGATCTCCCACTCACTTTCTTGTAAACGCAGGCTTCTCCATAAGTCTGCATAAACCCAAACGCTTTGATCATCTCATCAAAGCGAATATTCCAACTCCGAGATGCTTGCACCAGCCCATAAATGGATCGCTGGAGCCTGCATACTTTGTTAGCGTTCTTAGGATCGACAAAACCTTTCGGCTGCATCATATACAGTTCTTCCTTAAGATGCTCGTTAAGGAATGCTGTTTTGACGTCCATCTGCCATATCTCATAATCATAGTATGCGGCAATTGCTAACATGATTCGGACGGACTTTAGCTTCGCTACGGGAGAGAATGTCTCGTCGTAGTCAATCCCTTGAACCTGTCGATAACCCTTAGCGACAAGTCGAGCTTTATAGATGGTGACATTACCATCCGCGTATGTCTTCTTCTTAAAGATCCATTTGTTTTCTATCGCTCGCCGATCATCGGGCAAGTCTGTCAAAGTCCATACTTTGTTTTCATACATGGATTCTATCTCGGATTTCATGGCTTCAAGCCATTTGTTGGAATCTGGGCCCGCCATCGCTTCTTCATAGTTCGAAGGTTCACCGTTGTCTAACAACATGATTTCCAGGACGGGGTTGCCATACCACTCTGGTGCGGAACGTGTCCTTGTGGACCTACGAAGTTCAGTAGCAACTTGATCCGAAGTACCTTGATCATCATCATTGGTTTCCTCTTCAGTTGGTGTGGGCATCACAGGAACATTTTCCTGAGCTGCACCACTTTCCCGTTCGAGAGGTAGTACTTCATCGAGTTCTACTTTCCTCCCACTTACTTCTTTCGAGAGAAACTCTTTTTCCAGAAAGCATCCGTTCTTGGCAACAAAGATTTTTCCCTTGGATCTTAAGTAGAAGGTATACCCGACAGTTTCCTTAGGGTATCCTATGAAGACGCATTTTTCCGACTTGGGTTCGAGCTTTTCAGGTTGAAGTTTCTTGACATAAGCATCGCATCCCCAAACTTTTAGAAACGACAGCTTAGCTTTCTTCCCAAACCATAATTCATACGGTGTCGTCTCAAAGGATTTAGACGGTGCCCTATTTAAAGTGAATGTAGCTGTCTCTAGAGCGTATCCCCAAAATGATAGCGGTAAATCAGTAAGAGACATCATAGACCGCACCATATCCAATAGAGTGCGATTACGACGTTCGGACACACCGTTTTGCTGAGGTGTTCCAGGCGGCGTGAGTTGTGAAACGATTCCACATTTCCTTAAGTGTGTGCCAAATTCGTGACTTAAATATTCTCCTCCACGATCTGATCGTAGGCACTTTATCTTTCGGTCACGTTGATTCTCCACCTCATTCTGAAATTCCTTGAACTTCTCAAAGGTCTCAGACTTGTGTTTCATTAAGTAGACATACCCATATCTACTGAAGTCATCAGTGAGAGTGAGAACATAACGATATCCTCCGCGAGCCTGAACGCTCATTGGACCGCACACATCGGTATGTATGATTTCCAATAAGTTGGTTGCTCGCTCCATTGTTCCAGAGAACGGAGTCTTGGTCATCTTGCCCATGAGGCATGGTTCGCACGTGTCAAACGATTCATAATCAAGAGACTCTAAAAGTCCATCGGCATGGAGCTTCTTCATGCGCTTGACACCAATGTGACCAAGGCGGCAGTGCCACAAGTATGTGGGACTATCGTTATCAACTTTACATCTTTTGGCATCTACACTATGAACATGTGTAATATTACGCTCGAGATTCATTAAGAATAAACCATTGACCATCGGAGCATGACCATAAAACATATCTCTCATATAAATCGAACAACCATTATTCTCAGACTTAAATGAGTAGCCATCTCGTATTAAACGAGATCCAGATACAATGTTCATGCTCAAACTTGGCACTAAATAACAATTATTAAGGTTCAAAACTAATCCCGTAGGTAAATGTAGAGGCAGCGTGCCGACGGCGATCACATCGACTCTGGAACCATTCCCGACGCGCATCGTCACCTCGTCCTTTGCCAGTCTCCGTTTATTCCGCAGCTCCTGCTGTGAGTTACAAATATGAGCAACGGCACCGGTATCAAATACCCAGGAGTTACTATGAGTACTGGTAAGGTACACATGAATTACATGTATATCAAATATACCTTTGGTTTTGCCGGCCTTCTTATCTGCTAAGTATTTGGGGCAGTTCCGCTTCCAGTGACCCTTCCCCTTGCAATAAAAGCACTCAGTCTCAGGCTTAGGTCCATTCTTTGACTTCTTCCCGGTAACTGGCTTACCAGGCGCGGCAACCTCCTTGCCGTCCTTCTTGAAGTTCTTCTTACCCTTGCCCTTCTTGAACTTAGTGGTCTTATTGACCATCAACACTTGATGTTCTTTCTTGATTTCAGCCTCTGCTGACTTCAGCATCGAGAACACTTCAGGAATGGTCTTTTCCATCCCCTGCATGTTGTAGTTCATCACAAAGCTCTTGTAGCTTGGTGGGAGCGACTGGAGGATTCTGTCAATGACCGCCTCATCTGGGAGGTTAATGTTCAGCTGGGTCATACGGTTGTGCAACCCAGACATCTTCAGGATGTGCTCACTGACAGAACTGTTTTCCTCCATCTTACAACTGTAGAACTTGTCGGAGACATCATATCTCTCGACCCGGGCATGAGCTTGAAAAACTAGTTTCAGCTCTTCGAACATCTCATATGCTCCGTGGTGCTCAAAACGCTTTTGGAGCCCCGGTTCTAGGCTGTAAAGCATGCCGCACTGAACGAGGGAGTAATCATCAGCGCGAGTTTGCCAAGCATTCATAATGTCTTGGTTCTCTGGGACGGGAGTGTCACCTAGCGGTCCTTCTAGGACATATTGTTTCCTGGCAGCTATGAGGATGATCCTCAGGTTCCGGACCCAGTCCGTATAGTTGCTGCCATCATCTTTCAGCTTGGTTTTCTCTAGGAACGCGTTGAAGTTCATGTTGACATGAGCGTTGGCCATTTGATCTACAAGACATATTTGCAAAGGTTTTAGACTAAGTTCATGATAATTAAGTTCTAATCAAATTATGAACTCCCACTCAGATTAGACATCCCTTTAGTCATCTAAGTGTTACACGATCCGAGTCGACTAGGCCGTGTCCGATCATCACGTGAGACGGACTAGTCATGTCGGTGAACATTCTCATGTTGATCGTATCTTCCATACGACTCGTGTTCGACCTTTCGGTCTCCGTGTTCCGAGGCCATGTCTGCACATGCTAGGCTCGTCAAGTTAACCCTAAGTGTTTTCGCTGTGTAAAACTGTCTTACACCCGTTGTATGTGAACGTAAGAATCCATCACACCCGATCATCACGTGGTGCTTAGAAGCGACGAACTGTAGCAACGGTGCACAGTTAGGGGAGAACACTTCTTGAAATTTTTGTAAGGGATCATCTTATTTACTACCGTCGTCCTAAGTAAACAAGATGCAAAACATAATAAACATCACATGCAATTATATAGTTGTGACATGATATGGCCAATATCATATAGCTCCATTGATCTTCATCTTCGGGGCTCCATGATCATCTTGTCACCGGCTTGACACCATGATCTCCATCATCATGATCTCCATCATCGTGTCTTCATGAAGTTGTCACGCCAACGACTACTTCTACTTCTATGGCTAACGCGTTTAGCAATAAAGTAAAGTGAGTTACATGGCGTTCTTCAATGACACGCAGGTCATACAAAAAATAAAGACAACTCCTATGGCTCCTGCCGGTTGTCATACTCATCGACATGCAAGTCGTGAATCCTATTACAAAGAACATGATCTCATACATCACAATTCATCATTCATCACAACTTCTGGCCATATCACATCACATGATCAATCGCTGCAAAAACAAGTTAGACGTCCTCTAATTGTTGTTGCATCTTTTACGTGGCTGCAATTGGGTTCTAGCAAGAACGTTTTCTTACCTACGAATAACCACAACGTGATTTTGCCAACTTCTATTTACCCTTCATAAGGGCCCTTTTCATCGAATCCGCTCCAACTAAAGTGGGAGAGACAGACACCCGCCAGCCACCTTATGCAACTAGTGCATGTCAGTCGGTGGAACCGGTCTCACGTAAGCGTACGTTAAGGTTGGTCCGGGCCGCTTCATCCCACAATACCGCCGAAGCAAGAAAAGACTAGTAGAGGTAAGTAAGATGACAAAATCCACGCCCACAACAAAATTGTGTTCTACTCGTGCAAAGAGAACTACGCATAGACCTAGCTCATGATGCCACTGTTGGGGAACGTTGCAGAAAATTAAAAATTTTCCTACGGTTTCACCAAGATCCATCTATGAGTTCATCTAAGCAACGAGTCAAGGGAGAGAGTTTGCATCTACATACCACTTGTAGATCACGAGCGGAAGCTAGCCAAGGGGATGGTGATGATGGAGTCGTACTCGAACGTGATTCGGATCACCGATGTCCAAGTGCTGAACGGACAACACCTCCGCATTCAACACACGTACGGGACGGGAGACGTCTCCTCCTTCTTGATCCAGCAAGGGGGAAGGAGAGGTTGAGGAAGATTGCTCCAACGGCAGCACGACGGCGTGGTGTAGTTGGTGCAGCAATACTCCGACAGGGCTTCGCCAAGCATATACGGAGGAGGAGAGGTGTTGGGGAGGGGAGGGGCTGCGCCTTGGCTTGTGTTAAGCTCCCATGCGCCTCCCCACTATATATAGGGGTGGAGGGGCTGGTTTCTTGCCCTCCAAGTCCATTGGGGCGTTGGCCAAGGTGGGAGGAAAGAAATCCCATCATTTCCTTCCCCACCGATTGTTATCCCCCCTTTTTAGGGATCTTGATCTTATCCCTTCGGGATATGATCTTATTCCTTCTAAGGGGGGATCTTGGTGCGCCTTGACCAGGGGTGTGGGGCCTTTCCCCCACTACTCACATTCATGTGGGTCCCCCCATGCAGGTGGGCCCCACTCCAGAACCTTCTAGAACCTTCCCGGTACAATACCGAAAAATCCCGAACATTTTCCGGTGGCCAAAATAGGACTTCCCATATATAAATCTTTACCTCCGGACCATTCCGGAACTCATCGTGACGTCCGGGATCTCATCCGGGACTCCGAACAACATTCGGTAACCACATACAAACTTCCTTTATAACCCTAGCGTCATCGAACCTTAAGTGTGTAGACCCTACGGGTTCGGGAGACATGTAGACATGACCGAGACGTTCTCCGGTCAATAACCAACAGCGGGATCTGGATACCCATGTTGGCTCCCACATGCTTCTCGATGTTGTCATCGGATGAACCACGATGTCGAGGATTCGATCAAACCCTGTATACAATTCCCTTTGTCAATCGGTACGTTACTTGCCCGAGACTCGATCGTCGGTATCCCAATACCTTGTTCAGTCTCGTTACCGGCAAGTCACTTTACTCGTACCATAATGCATGATCTTGTGGCCAACACTTTGGTCACCTTGAGCTCATTATGATGATGCATTACCGAGTGGGCCCAGAGATACCTCTCCATCATACGGAGTGACAAATCCCAGTCTTGATCCGTGTCAACCCAACAGCTACTTTCGGAGATACCTGTAATGCACCTTTATAGTCACCTAGTTACGTTGTGACGTTTGATACACCCAAGGCACTCCTATGGTATCCGGGAGTTACACGATCTCATGGTCTAAGGAAGAGATACTTGACATTGGCAAAGCTCTAGCAAACGAACTAAACGACCTTTGTGCTATGCTTAGGATTGGGTCTTGTCCATCACATCATTCTCCTAATGATGTGATCCCGTTATCAACGACATCCAATGTCCATAGCCAGGAAATCATGACTATCTGTTGATCACAACGAGCTAGTCAACTAGAGGCTCACTAGGGACATATTGAGGTCTATGTATTCACACGTGTATTACGATTTCCGGATAATACAGTTATAGCATGAATCAAAGACAATTATCATGAACAATGAAATATAATAATACTTTTATTATTGCCTCTAGGGCATATTTCCAACAGTCTCCCACTTGCACTAGAGTCACCAATCTAGTTACATTGTGATGAATCAAACACCCATAGAGTTCTGGTGTTGATCATGTTTAGCTCGCGAGAGAGGTTTAGTCAACGGATCTGCGACATTCAGATCCGTATGTACTTTGCAAATTTCTATGTCTCCATCTTGAACATTTTCACGGATGGAGTTGAAACGACGCTTGATGTGCCTGGTCTTCTTGTGAAACCTGGGCTCCTTGGCAAGGGCAATAGCTCCAGTGTTGTCACAGAAGAGTTTGATTGGCCCTGACGCATTGGGTATGACTCCTAGGTCGGTGATGAACTCCTTCACCCAAATTGCTTCATGCGCTGCCTCCGAGGCTGCCATGTACTCCGCTTCACACGTAGATCCTGCCACGACGCTCTGCTTGCAGCTGCACCAGCTTACTGCTCCACCATTCAACATATAGACGTATCCGGTTTGTGACTTAGAGTCATCCGGATCTGAGTCGAAGCTAGCGTCGACGTAACCCTTTACGACAAGCTCTTCGTCTCCTCCATAAACGAGAAACATGTCCTTTGTCCTTTTCAGGTACTTCAGGATATTCTTGACTGCTGTCCAGTGTTCCTTGCCGGGATTACTTTGGTATCTAGCTACCAAACTCACGGCAAGGTTTACATCAGGTCTGGTACACAGCATGGCATACATAATAGATCCTATGGCTGAAGCATAGGGGATGACACTCATCTCTTCTTTATCTTTTGCCGTGGTCGGTGACTGAGCCGAGCTCAATCTCACACCTTGTAACATAGGCAAGAACCCCTTCTTGGACTGATCCATTTTGAACCTCTTCAAAATCTTATCAAGGTATGTGCTTTGTGAAAGACCTATGAGGCGTCTCGATCTATCTCTATAGATCTTGATGCCTAATATGTAAGCAGCTTCTCCAAGGTCCTTCATTGAAAAACACTTATTCAAGTAGGCCTTAATGTTGTCCAGAAATTCTATATTATTTCCCATCAAGAGTATGTCATCTACATATAATATGAGAAATGCTACAGAGCTCCCACTCACTTTCTTGTAAACGCAGGCTTCTCCATAAGTCTGCATAAACCCAAACGCTTTGATCATCTCATCAAAGCGAATATTCCAACTCCGAGATGCTTGCACCAGCCCATAAATGGATCGCTGGAGCTTGCATACTTTATTAGCGTTCTTAGGATCGACAAAACCTTCCGGCTGCATCATATACAGTTCTTCCTTAAGATGCCCGTTAAGGAATGCTGTTTTGACGTCCACTGCCATATCTCATAATCATAGTATGCGGCAATTGCTAACATGATTCGGATGGACTTTAGCTTCGCTACGGGAGAGAATGTCTCGTCGTAGTCAATCCCTTGAACATGTCGATAACCCTTAGCGACAAGTCGAGCTTTATAGATGGTGACATTACCATCCGCGTCAGTTTTCTTCTTAAAGATCCATTTGTTTTCTATCGCTCGCCGATCATCGGGCAAGTCTGTCAAAGTCCATACTTTGTTTTCATACATGGATTCTATCTCGGATTTCATGGCTTCAAGCCATTTGTTGGAATCTGGGCCCGCCATCGCTTCTTCATAGTTCGAAGGTTCGCCGTTGTCTAACAACATGATTTCCAGGACGGGGTTGCCGTACCACTCTGGTGCGGAACGTGTCCTTGTGGACCTACGAAGTTCAGTAGCAACTTGATCCGAAGTACCTTGATCATCATCATTGGTTTCCTCTTCAGTTGGTGTGGGCATCACAGGAACATTTTCCTGAGCTGCACCACTTTCCCGTTCGAGAGGTAGTACTTCATCGAGTTCTACTTTCCTCCCACTTACTTCTTTCGAGAGAAACTCTTTTTCCAAAAAGCATCCGTTCTTGGCAACAAAGAATTTGCCCTCGGATCTTAAGTAGAAGGTATACCCGACAGTTTCCTTAGGGTATCCTATGAAGACGCATTTTTCCGACTTGGGTTCGAGCTTTTCAGGTTGAAGTTTCTTGACATAAGCATCGCATCCCCAAACTTTTAGAAATGACAGCTTAGGTTTCTTCCCAAACCATAATTCATACGGTGTCGTCTCAACGGATTTAGACGGTGCCCTATTTAAATTGAATGTAGCTGTCTCTAGAGCGTATCCCCAAAATGATAGCGGTAAATCAGTAAGAGACATCATAGGCCGCACCATATCCAATAGAGTGCGATTACGACGTTCGGACACACCGTTTCGCTGAGGTGTTCCAGGTAGCATGAGTTGTGAAACGATTCCACATTTCCTTAAGTGTGTGCCAAATTCGTGACTTAAATATTCTCCTCCACGATCTAATCGTAGGCACTTTATCTTTCGGTCACGTTGATTCTCCACCTCATTCTGAAATTCCTTGAACTTTTCAAAGGTCTCAGACTTGTGTTTCATTAAGTAGACATACCCATATCTACTTAAGTCATCAGTGAGAGTGAGAACATAACGATATCCTCCGCGAGCCTCAACGCTCATTGGACCGCACACATCGGTATGTATGATTTCCAATAAGTTGGTTGCTCGCTCCATTGTTCCGGAGAACGGAGTCTTGGTCATCTTGCCCATGAGGCATGGTTCGCACGTGTCAAACGATTCATAATCAAGAGACTCTAAAAGTCCATCGGCATGGAGCTTCTTCATGCGCTTGAATCCAATGTGACCAAGGCGGCAGTGCCACAAGTATGTGGGACTATCGTTATCAACTTTACATCTTTTGGCATCTACACTATGAACATGTGTAATATTATGCTCGAGATTCATTAAGAATAAACCATTGACCATCGGAGCATGACCATAAAACATATCTCTCATATAAATCGAACAACCATTATTCTCAGACTTAAATGAGTAGCCATCTCGTATTAAACGAGATCCAGATACAATGTTCATGCTCAAACTTGGCACTAAATAACAATTATTAAGGTTCAAAACTAATCTCGTAGGTAAATGTAGAGGCAGCGTGCCGACGGCGATCACATCGACTCTGGAACCATTCCCGACGCGCATCGTCACCTCGTCCTTCGCCAGTCTCCGTTTATTCCGCAGCTCCTGCTGTGAGTTACAAATATGAGCAACGGCACCGGTATCAAATACCCAGGAGTTACTACGAGTACTGGTAAGGTACACATCAATTACATGTATATCAAATATACCTTTGGTTTTGCCGGCCTTCTTAACTGCTAAGTATTTGGGGCAGTTCCGCTTCCAGTGACCCTTCCCCTTGCAATAAAAGCACTCAGTCTCAGGCTTAGGTCCATTCTTTGACTTCTTCCCGGTAACTGGCTTACCAGGCGCGGCAACCTCCTTGCCGTCCTTCTTGAAGTTCTTCTTACCCTTGCCCTTCTTGAACTTAGTGGTCTTATTGACCATCAACACTTGATGTTCTTTCTTGATTTCAGCCTCTGCTGACTTCAGCATCGAGAACACTTCAGGAATGGTCTTTTCCATCCCCTGCATGTTGTAGTTCATCACAAAGCTCTTGTAGCTTGGTGGGAGCGACTGGAGGATTCTGTCAATGACCGCCTCATCTGGGAGGTTAATGTTCAGCTGGGTCATACGGTTGTGCAACCCAGACATCTTCAGGATGTGCTCACTGACAGAACTATTTTCCTCCATCTTACAACTGTAGAACTTGTCGGAGACATCATATCTCTCGACCCGGGCATGAGCTTGGAAAACTAGTTTCAGCTCTTCGAACATCTCATATGCTCCGTGATGCTCAAAACGCTTTTGGAGCCCCGGTTCTAAGCTGTAAAGCATGCCGCACTGAACGAGGGAGTAATCATCAGCGCGAGTTTGCCAAGCATTCATAATGTCTTGGTTCTCTGGGACGGGAGCGTCACCTAGCGGTCCTTCTAGGACATATTTTTTCCTGGCAGCTATGAGGATGATCCTCAGGTTCCGGACCCAGTCCGTATAGTTGCTGCCATCATCTTTCAGCTTGGTTTTCTCTAGGAACGCGTTGAAGTTCATGTTGACATGAGCGTTGGCCATTTGATCTACAAGACATATTTGCAAAGGTTTTAGACTAAGTTCATGATAATTAAGTTCTAATCAAATTATGAACTCCCACTCAGATTAGACATCCCTTTAGTCATCTAAGTGTTACACGATCCGAGTCGACTAGGCCGTGTCCGATCATCACGTGAGACGGACTAGTCATGTCGGTGAACATTCTCATGTTGATCGTATCTTCCATACGACTCGTGTTCGACCTTTCGGTCTCCGTGTTCCGAGGCCATGTCTGCACATGCTAGGCTCGTCAAGTTAACCCTAAGTGTTTTCGCTGTGTAAAACTGTCTTACACCCGTTGTATGTGAACGTAAGAATCCATCACACCCGATCATCACGTGGTGCTTAGAAGCGACGAACTGTAGCAACGGTGCACAGTTAGGGGAGAACACTTCTTGAAATTTTTGTAAGGGATCATCTTATTTACTACCGTCGTCCTAAGTAAACAAGATGCAAAACATAATAAACATCACATGCAATTATATAGTTGTGACATGATATGGCCAATATCATATAGCTCCATTGATCTTCATCTTCGGGGCTCCATGATCATCTTGTCACCGGCTTGACACCATGATCTCCATCATCATGATCTCCATCATCGTGTCTTCATGAAGTTGTCACGCCAACGACTACTTCTACTTCTATGGCTAACGCGTTTAGCAATAAAGTAAAGTGAGTTACATGGCGTTCTTCAATGACACGCAGGTCATACAAAAAATAAAGACAACTCCTATGGCTCCTGCCGGTTGTCATACTCATCGACATGCAAGTCGTGAATCCTATTACAAAGAACATGATCTCATACATCACAATTCATCATTCATCACAACTTCTGGCCATATCACATCACATGATCAATCGCTGCAAAAACAAGTTAGACGTCCTCTAATTGTTGTTGCATCTTTTACGTGGCTGCAATTGGGTTCTAGCAAGAACGTTTTCTTACCTACGAATAACCACAACGTGATTTTGCCAACTTCTATTTACCCTTCATAAGGGCCCTTTTCATCGAATCCGCTCCAACTAAAGTGGGAGAGACAGACACCCGCCAGCCACCTTATGCAACTAGTGCATGTCAGTCGGTGGAACCGGTCTCACGTAAGCGTACGTGTAAGGTTGGTCCGGGCCGCTTCATCCCACAATACCGCCGAAGCAAGAAAAGACTAGTAGAGGTAAGTAAGATGACAAAATCCACGCCCACAACAAAATTGTGTTCTACTCGTGCAAAGAGAACTACGCATAGACCTAGCTCATGATGCCACTGTTGGGGAACGTTGCAGAAAATTAAAAATTTTCCTACGGTTTCACCAAGATCCATCTATGAGTTCATCTAAGCAACGAGTCAAGGGAGAGAGTTTGCATCTACATACCACTTGTAGATCACGAGCGGAAGCTAGCCAAGGGGATGGTGATGATGGAGTCGTACTCGAACGTGATTCGGATCACCGATGTCCAAGTGCTGAACGGACAGCACCTCCGCGTTCAACACACGTACGGGACGGGAGACGTCTCCTCCTTCTTGATCTAGCAAGGGGGAAGGAGAGGTTGAGGAAGATTGCTCCAACGGCAGCACGACGGCATGGTGTAGTTGGTGCAGCAATACTCCGACAGGGCTTCGCCAAGCATATACGGAGGAGGAGAGGTGTTGGGGAGGGGAGGGGCTGCGCCTTGGCTTGTGTTAAGCTCCCATGCGCCTCCCCACTATATATAGGGGTGGAGGGGCTGGTTTCTTGCCCTCCAAGTCCATTGGGGCGTTGGCCAAGGTGGGAGGAAAGAAATCCCATCATTTCCTTCCCCACCGATTGTTATCCCCCCTTTTTAGGGATCTTGATCTTATCCCTTCGGGATATGATCTTATTCCTTCTAAGGGGGGATCTTGGTGCGCCTTGACCAGGGGTGTGGGGCCTTTCCCCACTACTCACGTTCATGTGGGTCCCCCCATGCAGGTGGGCCCCACTCTAGAACCTTCTAGAACCTTCCCGGTACAATACCGAAAAATCCCGAACATTTTTCGGTGGCCAAAATAGGACTTCCCATATATAAATCTTTACCTCCGGACCATTCCGGAACTCCTCGTGACGTCTGGGATCTCATCTGGGACTGCGAACAACATTCGGTAACCACATACAAGCTTCCTTTATAACCCTAGCATCATCGAACCTTAAGTGTGTAGACCCTACGGGTTCGGGAGACATGTAGACATGACCGAGACGTTCTCCGGTCAATAACCAACAGCGAGATCTGGATACCCATGTTGGCTCCCACATGCTTCTCGATGTTGTCATCGGATGAACCACGATGTCGAGGATTCGATCAAACCCTGTATACAATTCCCTTTGTCAATCGGTACGTTACTTGCCCGAGACTCGATCGTCGGTATCCCAATACCTTGTTCAGTCTCGTTACCGGCAAGTCACTTTACTCGTACCGTAATGCATGATCTTGTGGCCAACACTTTGGTCACCTTGAGCTCATTATGATGATGCATTACCGAGTGGGCCCAGAGATACCTCTCCGTCATACGGAGTGACAAATCCCAGTCTCGATCCGTGTCAACCCAACAGCTACTTTCGGAGATACCTGTAATGCACCTTTATAGTCACCCAGTTACGTTGTGACGTTTGATACACCCAAGGCACTCCTACGGTATCCGGGAGTTACACGATCTCATGGTCTAAGGAAGAGATACTTGACATTGGCAAAGCTCTAGCAAACGAACTAAACGACCTTTGTGCTATGCTTAGGATTGGGTCTTGTCCATCACATCATTCTCCTAATGATGTGATCCCGTTATCAACGACATCCAATGTCCATAGCCAGGAAATCATGACTATCTGTTGATCACAACGAGCTAGTCAACTAGAGGCTCACTAGGGACATATTGAGGTCTATGTATTCACACGTGTATTACGATTTCCGGATAATACAGTTATAGCATGAATAAAAGACAATTATCATGAACAATGAAATATAATAATACTTTTATTATTGCCTCTAGGGCATATTTCCAACAAAAACCCCATCTTGTTATGCTCGATGGCAACAATACAATATGTGCCTTGCTGCCCCTACTGTCACTGGGAAAGGACACCGCAAGATTGAAACCAAAGCTAAGCACTTCTCCCATTGCAAGAAAGATCAATCTAGTAGGCCAAACCAAACTGATAATTCAAAGAGACTTGCAAAGATAACCAATCATACATAAAAGAATTCAGAGAAGATTCAAATATTGTTCATAGATAGACTTGATCATAAACCCACAATTCATCGATCTCAACAAACACACCGCAAAAAGAAGATTACATCGAATAGTTCTCCACAAGAGAGGGGGAGAACGTTGTATTGAGATCCAAAAAGAGAGAAGAAGCCATCTAGCTACTAACTATGGACCCGTAGGTCTGAGGTAAACTACTCACACTTCATCGGAAGGGCTATGGTGTTGATGTAGAAGCCCTTCATGATCGATGCCCCCTCCGGCGGAGCTCCGGAACAGGCCCCAAGATGGGATCTCATGGATATAGAAAGTTGCGGCGGTGGAATTAGAGTTTTGGCTCTGTATCTGATCATTTGGGGGCACGTAGGTATAAATATAGGAGGAAGGAGTACGTCGGTGGAGCAACAGGGGGCCCACGAGGGTGGAGGGCGTGCGTGGTGGGGGTGGGTGCGCCCCCTACCTCGTGGCCTCCTCTTTTGTGTCTTGATGTAGGGTCCAAGTCTCCCGGGTCTTGTTTGTTGAGAAAATCACGTTCCCGAAGGTTTCATTCCGTTTGGACTCCGTTTGATATTCCTTTTCTTTGAAACCCTAAAGCAGGCAAAAAACAGCAATTCTGGGCTGGGCCTCCGGTTAATAGGTTAGTCCCAAAAATAATATAAAATTGGATAAAAAAGCCCAATAATGTCCAAAATAGTAGATAATATAGCATGGAGCAATCAGAAATTATAGATACGTTGGAGACATATCAAGCATCCCCAAGCTTAATTCCTACTCGTCCTCGAGTAGGTAAATGATAAAAACAGAATTTTTGATGCGGAGTGCTACTTGGCATAATTTTAATGTAATTCTTCTTAATTGTGGTATGAATATTCAGATCCGAAAGATTCAAGACAAAAGTTTAATATTGACATAAAAATAATAATACTTCAAGCATACTAATAAAGCAATTATGTCTTCTCAAAATAACATGGCCAAAGAAAGTTATCCCTACAAAATCATATAGTCTGGCTATGCTCCATCTTCACCACACAAAATATTTAAATCATGCACAACCCCGATGACAAGCCAAGAAATTCTTTCATACTTTTGACATTCTCAAAAAAATTTCAATTTTCACGCAATACATGAGCGTGAGCCATGGATATAGCACTATAGGTGGAATAGAATGGTGGTTGTGGAGAAGACAAAAAGGGAGAAGATAGTCTCACATCAACTAGGCGTATCAATGGGCTATGGAGATGCCCATCAATAGATATCAATGTGAGTGAGTAGGGATTGCCATGCAACAGATGCACTAGAGCTATAAGTATATGAAAGCTCAAAAAGAAACTAAGTGGGTGTGCATCCAACTTGCTTTCTCATGAAGACCTAGGGAATTTTGAGGAAGCCCGTCATTGGAATATACAAGCCAAGTTATATAATGAAAAATTCCCACTAGTATATGAAAGTGATAACATGAGAGACTCTCTACTATGAATATCATGGTGCTACTTTGAAGCACAAGTGTGGTAAAAGGATAGTAACATTGTCCCTTCTCTCTTTTTCTCTCATTTTTATTTTTTTATTTGGGCCTTTTCTCTTTTTTTATGGCCTCTTTTCTTTCTTTCTTTTTTCTTTTTTTGTCCGGAGTCTCATCCCGACTTGCCGGGGAATCATAGTCTCCATCATCCTTTCCTCACTGGGACAATGCTCTAATAATGATGATCATCACACTTTTATTTTTCTTACAACTCAATAATTACAACTCGATACTTAGAACAAGATATGACTCTATATGAATGCCTCCGATGGTGTACCGGGATATGCAATGATGCATGAGTGACACGTATGAAAGAATTATGAATGGTGCCTTTGCCACAAATACGATGTCAACCACATGATCATGCTAAGCAATATGACAATGATGGAGAGTGTCATGATAAACGGAACGGTGGAAAGTTGCATGGCAATATATCTCAGAATGGCTATGGAAATGCCATAATAGGTAGGTATGGTGGCTGTTTTGAGGAAGGTATATGGTGGGTGTATGATACCGGCGAAAGGTGCGCGGTATTAGAGAGGCTAGCAAAGGTGGAAGGGTGAGAGTGTGTATAATCCATGGACTCAACATTAGTCATAAAGAACTCATATACTTATTGCAAGAATCTACAAGTTATCAAAGCAAAGTATTACGCGCATGCTCCTAGGGGGATAGATTGGTAGGAAAAGACCATCTCTCGTCCCCGACTGCCACTCATAAGGAAGACAATCAAAAAATAAATCATGCTCCGACTTCGTCACATAACGGTTCACCATACGTGCATGCTACGGGAATCACAAACCTTAACACAAGTATTTCTCAAATTCACAACTACTCAACTAGCACAACTTTAATATCACCATCTTCATATCTCAAAACAATTATCAAGCATCAAACTTCTCATAGTATTCAACACACTCATAAGAAAGTTTTATTATTAATCTTGTATACCAAGCATATTAGGATTTTAAGCAAATTACCATGCTATTTAAGACTCTCAAAATAATCTAAGTGAAGCATGAGAGATCAATAGTTTCTATAAAACAAATCCACCACCATGCTCTAAAAGATATAAGTGAAGTACTAGAGCAAAACTACATAGCTCAAAAGATATAAGCGAAGCACATAGAGTATTCTAAAAAATTCCAAATCATATATGGCTCTCTCAAAAGGTGTGTACAGCAAGGATGATTGTGGTAAACTAACAAATAAAGACTCAAATCATACAAGACGCTCCAAGCAAAACACATATCATGTGGTGAGTAAAAATATAGCTCCAAGTAAAGTTACCGATAGAAGTAGACGAAAGAGGGGATGCCTTCCGGGGCATCCCCAAGCTTTGGCTTTTAGGTGTCCTTAGATTATCTTGGGGGTGCCATGGGCATCCACAAGCTTAGGCTCTTGCCACTCCTTGTTCCATAATCCATCAAATCTTTTACCCAAAACTTGAAAACTTCACAACACAAAACTTAAAGTAGAAAATCTCGTGAGCTCCGTTAGCGAAAGAAAATAAAAGACCACTTCAAGGTACTATAATTAACTCATTATTTATTTATATTGGTGTTATACCTACTGTATTCCAACTTCTCTATGGTTTATAAACTATTTTACTAGCCATAGATTCATCAAAATAAGCAAACAACACACGAAAAACAGAATCTGTCAAAAACAGAACAGTCTGTAGTAATCTGTAGCTAGCGCAAGATATGGAACCCCAAAAATTCTAAAGTAAATTGGTGGACGTGAGCAATTTATCTATTAATCATCTGAAATAATAATTAACTAAATAGCACTCTCCAAATAAAAATGGCAGCAGTTCTCGTGAGCGCTAAAGTTTCTGTTTTTTACAGCAAGTGTAACAAGACTTTCCCCAAGTCTTCCCAGCGGTTCTACTTGGCACAAACACTAATTAAACACAAAAAACACAACCAAAACAGAGGCTAGATAAATTATTTATTACTAAACAGGAGCAAAAAGCAAGGAATAAAAATAAAATTGGGTTGCCTCCCAACAAGCGCTATCGTTTAACGCCCCTAGCTAGGCATAACAAGCAAGAATAGATCTAGATATTGCCATAATAGTAAGATAGATTATTAAAACTCATTTCATATTCTCTACATTCGGCAGCAAGTTTTCTTTGAGGCAAGCAAAAGTAATCAAAAGGGCTAAATTTAATGGGTCAAAAATCCCCAAGATCAACCTTGGAAGGTATAGGTTGCTCCTTTGGTCCTTCATATTGCACAACCAATTCGTCATTATAAGCATTCTTTTGACAGAACTTTGTGAGCCTATATTCAAGAGAATATCCTAGTTCATTATTTCCAATAGCCAAATCATCATTAAGTTCAGAAATTCTATCAACTAAAACATTGGTAGGAACCCTTTTTCTAAGATTTTCATTGAAAGCAACATAATCTAGAGATTGAAAACGCATTATTTCTTCTTGATCAAACAGGATAGCCTCTATGGGAGGATGGCAAGCGTCCACCCTATAATGTGCAAAGATTTCTTTGGCCTCTTTTATTATGAATCTAAACTCATGACCCAAAAAGATAGTAGCGGCACGCTTAACAGAAGAATGCTCAATATTAGAAAATTCCAGAAAAATCCTTTGTACGGAAGGATGCATGTGCATGAATTGTCTTTCAAGTTCAACTACAAGCATGGCAATAGCATCGGCAAGACTACTAGTTCTATGAAGGATAGAACTACCCATAGAAGGTAAAGCACCGGTGTCGGTGTCAAAACCGGTGGATCTCGGGTAGGGGGTCCCGAACTGTGCATCTAGGCGGATGGTAACAGGAGACGGGAGACATGATGTTTTTACCCAGGTTCCGGCCCTTTTGATGGAGGTAAAACCCTACTCCTGCTTGATTGATCTTGATTATATGAGTATTACAAGAGTTGATCTACCACGAGATCGAAGAGGCTAAACCCTAGAAGCTAGCCTATGGTATGACTGTTGTTGTTGGTCCTACGGACTAAACCCTCCGGTTTATATAGACACCGGAGGGGGCTAGGGTTACACAGAGTCGGTTACAAGGAAGGAGATCTACATATCCCTATTTGCCAAGCTTTCCTTCCACGCCAAGGAGAGTCCCATCCGGACACGGGCGAATTCTTCAATCTTGTATCTTCATAGCCCAACAGTCCGGCCGAAGGATATAGTCCGGCTGTCCGGATACCCCCTAATCCAGGACTCCCTCAGTAGCCGCTGAACCAGGCTTCAATGACGATGAGTCCAGCGTGCAGATTGTCTTCGGCATTACAAGGCGGGTTCCTCCTCTAAATACTTCATAGAAGATTTTGAACACGAGGATCGTGTCCGGCTCTGCAAAACGAGTTCCACATACCACCGTAGAGAGAATAATATTTCCACAAATCTAATCTGCTGACGTACCCCGTAGTGTGACATCACACCACAGCCAGGTCTTTATTCGAATCGGTTTTCATAACCCATCTCAGCGTGTTTCGCGAGGCGGTTTCCTTGGCACGTCTTGTCGAAGCAGAGATCGTGTCCCCTTTATCACGGGATTCTCATCAATACGAACGTGGGTAACCCAACCATGCCTATGGGTAGGACTCCTAGATCTTAGGCAAGTCCCAAACGGCCACAAGGAGGACGCTTGATATTCACCCTCTTTATAAAGGGGACAAGGCTTTTTTCCTTTTTCCCTCTCGTGCTTAATCAAATCCTTCCCCCGCCTCGAGTTCTAACACCCAAAACTTAGGTCAGGTGCTTCGGACCTTCAACTATGTCTGGATCCAACCTTCAAGGTCAGTGGATGCCTTCCTCCGTCACGGAGGAGGACATCAAGAGGTTGAGAGAGGCCAGATATCTGACCTCCGAAATTTCGCATCGGCTGCCCGCCTGAGGGCAGGTCGTCCCTACTCCCGAACCCAACAAGAGCGTCGTGTTCGTCTCCCACTTCCTCCGAGGACTAGGCCTCGCTCTGGATCCCTTTGTTAGGGGTCTTATGTTCTATTATGGGCTAGATTTTCACGATCTGGCCCCGGATTCCCTTCTTCACATCTCGACATTTATTGTCATATGTGAGGCCTTCCTCCGCATTACCCCTCACTTCGGCCTGTGGCTCAAGACCCTCGATGTGAGGCCGAAGATGATCGAGGGGCAGCACGCAGCATGCAGAGGCGCTTAAGCAAAATCGCTGACGCTCCATGGCCTGAGGGTTGCTTCCCAGAGGTGTCCGAATTGTGGCAGCGGGAGTGGTTCTACATCACAGCTCCCCGAAGTGCCAAGTGGGTAGCTTCCCCCACCTTTCGCTCAGGCCCCCCACCACAACTGATGTCATGGATCAGCAGGGGGCTGAGCTGGGGTCCAGCCAAGGACATGCCAATACTGCAAAGCCGTATCCGAGATCTCTTTGAGAGAGATTTCAGTCTGGTTATGGTAGTGCAAGTTATGCTAGTTCGTCAAGTCCAGCCTTGAAAACACCGGGCCCTTCTCATGTGGGAATTCAACCCGGAAGGACCGCGAGCTATTCAACATTTACTCGGCATGACGCACGAAGAGATGTACAAATTGTTCTTCGGACCACAAATAATGTGTCCGGACATCACTGAGGATGCAGGTCTGAGCTGCAATCGCCCGGATACCCAAGTAAGTAGCCCCGCATCCGAACACATTATCTGTTTATTTATCGCAATGTTGCCCTAAAAGATCCACTCTTTGACCAGGATTGGATAGCGAGGGCAAAGTTGATCAGGTGTCCGGCCCCCCTCCCTGAGACCTCACCAAATACCGTGCTAACCAGGATGCTGGAGATCACGCCTTATCAAGCGCCCTCAGGAGAAGATAAAGGGGGGAACAAGGAGGCTAGCGCCTCCACGAAGGAGGTTAGCCGGGGAGGAGGAACTGAAACTTCCTCTCCCCAGGGAAGGAAGAGAACCGCCTCTGAGGACCCGGAGACAATGGTCTCCAAATGGGGGAAGAAATCTCCGTCGGAGGGTCCTGCCCTGGGGGATACCCTGGCTGCACTATGCCCTCAAGGGGATCAGCCCTCCACCGAGCTGTAAGTAAAAGGGTACTTAATAACGAAAATATCTCGCTTTACTTCTGAGGAAAATAATCGAAGCATTTATCTTGCAGTTCGGATCTTAGCCCTTCTCAGCAGAGCTCGTCTTCAAGGGATCTTCTTCTAGAGATGATGGAGAGCGAAACGCCTCCCCCTGCCACACCGCCTCACGAGGCGGGCGACCCCAAGGTGTCGTTGCGGAGGGTTTCTCCTGATCCGGTAAGGCCAGAAGGTAATCCTATGGCCACCCGATGTCCTCAGTATCCGACTCTTGAAGGGAGCAATCAAAAGAGTCCGGCACCGTCTGGTGTGCGGTCGGATGTACTGAGGGATCTGTTAGAGCAAGAGGCTATCTCAGAAGAGCACCGCACGTTGATGGGTACGGTGATTGAAAGGATTTCGTCTGCCGAAAGCGGGTTGCATGAAGCCTTTATGAGTCTACTGACGGGTTTTGAGGTACATGAAATGATGTACATTGTTGACAGTACCACACATTTTTAGATGTGCCCTGTGTAGATAGTAGCCCCTGAGACTCTGGTTGTCGTCGAAAACGGCGGCAAACAGAGGATCATAGTCCCAGGTAATAACCAGACTGCCTTTATGTGCAGGTTGTTAAAGCTCCGATGGCTAGCCAGACTGATGGGTTTGCCGAACTAAGGCGGCAACTGGATGCGGCAGATGCCGACATCGTGCTTGTTAACAAGCGGCTTGACGAGGCACAGGGTAGGTGATTTTTCTGGTGATTGTCACATAATAAGAGCAACATGATGCCAGTATCTTTAATATGTTGTGACTACATATGGGGCTGCCACCGTGGAGACCCTTCGGGCGGAGCTTGCCCGATCCAGGAGCAAGCAAGGAGTAGCAATGCAGCCACTTTAAAGGCGGCCGAAGAGTTAAGGGCCGAACAGACCGCGCATTGCGAGAGCAAAGAAAAAATAGCCAAGATGGCTGTGGAGTTAAAAGATGCTGCTGACCGTTACCAGCTTCTTGAAGAAGAAAACCGGGCGAAGGCGACGTGCCTGGAAAAGGCCCGGGTGGCTGCCAAGGAAGCCCGCTCCAAAATTAGAGCGACGAAGGAGGAGCTGCATCAAGCTGTGGATATTGTATCTGGGAAGCCCTTCTTGTTGCGGACTAAGTTCGGGGATCCGAAGTATGCACCTCTGGACCGACTATGGAGTTCTGCGGACGCCTACGTGGATTTGGCTGCAAGTGCTGCTGATGCGGCCGAGTACTTCAAGGATTGGAAAGATCACGAAGTGGAAAACTATTTTGGTCACAGTTTCATGCTCCAGCCCATCCGCTGTTGTTGAATGAGCAAATGGCCGAGTGGGCCGAGCTCCATAGACTATCCGGACTTGCCATGAGGTCCGTTGTGGATCATCTGTGGCCGCGAGGGCCAAGGCCGAATAGCTACTTTAGCTTAGTGCAACAATTCCTTGGTGTTGTGCCACACATCGATGCTGTAAAGAGGTCGGCGTGCATAGAAGGCTCGCGGATGGCCCTTGCCCGTGTCAAAACATACTGGGCGGAGATGGATGCCACCACTGTTGCGGCACAAGGTTCGGCCATAGGCCGAGTGGCTGCCGAGCACTACTTTGAAGAAGTTCTTGAAGGTGCTCGTTCGATAGAGGCTCAGTGCTTGAAGAATATTATGTTTGAGTGACATGTATTCCCATTGTAAAAGCAATGTTTTATTGAGTTTATCAAGGTTGTATTTATACTTTTGCCCGAAAGTACTATGATGCCTCCTGTGCGGCCGTTTATGTATATATGTATATAACCTGAAAGATGGCAGTCGTCGGCTTCAGCCCCCACGCATATAATGCGGGGGTGCTCGCAGAAGACGCATGTTCACACTTGATCCAACGTCTTGGTCCATTAAGGAGGTGATAGCGCAGTGAACTAGGCAATCAGACTATAATGCTTTAACACTTTCACTTAGCGAGAGGAGTTTGACAGTGGGGCTACTATATAGCCCTGGTGGCTCCGCGCTCATCCGAATTCGGGGCGCGTATATGCCTGGCCGAGAAATGGCCCTTTGTTAAGGCGGAGCAATCCCGGAGATTCCGCTAGGTCATCGAGTGGTTGACTAGTCTCATGCTATATCATGACAGTCAATTTTCGGCTTTCTCTACTAAGGTGCTCGTCCGGATGAACCAGGGCACAATCGCAGTAGTTCTCCTGGTGCTGCCTTAGCCGATAGAGCGGAACGTAAGGCAGCAAAACACAGGAGCCAGGCAAACCCAACATTTGACCAAAGACATGATTCGGAGCTGATGCATATAAGGCCAAACTCGCGATGCCGAACACTCCCTAAGGTATTCGGTCTTTATGATGTAAACCGGGCTAAACAGTGCCCTTTGTAATAAGCCCCTGGTGTCCAGGTACGTGCACTATTCTGACGTGGCCACATGCCAATATGTCAGCATCCTTCTCAATTGTACTGAGAATCCAGGGGATGTGTATCAACAAGAGACAGTAAAAAAGGTTTACGCAGGGTCTTAATCTAAAAAGAATCCTTGGAACGGGTCCCTGCTGCACGTCTGCGCCTATGTCCCCGTTGTGCCGTATCCTGGACGGGTGTAGCACGATGGTCATCTGTAAAAGAGAGGAACTTAGCTGAAAAGTTGTCGTGCAAAAGGTAGGTTATACTAAATAAACCATGTATAGTTCCGGATAAGTAAAGATGAGCCTAATTGTCACTTGTTCACACGCGTTGAGCCCCTTGTATTGTCGTAGGGGTATAGCCATCAAACATGTATCAATTATATATAGCTACACCGGACTCGTCTAACTGTGTCCGTGGTCTTAACGACCTGTCAGATGCTCTAGTTGGTGAGGCCGTCTAGTGTGCGGCTGCCGAGGCAGCCGCACGGTCTTTCGCGTGCAAGGAGCGCTCAATATTTCCATTTACTGTAATGATGCCACGTGGATCGGGCATCTTAAGCATGAGAGAAGCGTAATGCGGTATTGTGTTAAAGCGAGCAAAAGCTTCGTGTCCGAGTAGTGCTTGATAGCCACTTTGGAATGAAGCGATGTGGAAGGTTAACTTTTTACTGCGGAAGTTATCAGGAAAGCCGAATATAACCTCTAGTAGCAGGGAGCCCGTACAATGGGCTTCTGGGCCTGGCGTTACTCCTTTAAAGGTAGTATTGCTATGGCTGATTTTTGTTGGGTCTATCCCCATTTTGCGGACCGTGTCCTGATATATCAGGTTTAAACTACTGCCGCCGTCCATCAGGACTCGTGTGAAGTGGTATCCGTCAATTATCGGGTCTAACACCAAGGCAGCCGATCCTGCATGCCGGATACTTGCCGAGTAATCCCGATGGTCAAAGGTGATCGGTTTGGACGACCAGTGGCAGAACTCCGCGATGATAGGCCCTGGGGCATGTGTCTCTAGGAGTGCCGCTTTGTTGCTCCCCTTCATCATGTGTAACACGTTTACTGTTTTGACTTCTGGTGGGAATTTCTTCTGTTCCCTAGTGATTTGCTAGCAAGGCTCGTCCTCGTCTTCGCTTGGTGTATCCTGCCCCTTGTGTTCGGCATTGAGTTTGCCAGACTGCTTGAAGACCCAACATTCTCTATGGGTATGATTTGCAGGTTTATCGGGGGTGCTGTGGATCTGACATAGTTTGTCCAGAATCTTGTTCAGGCTGGATAGTTCGTCTCTGTTGCCTTTGGAGGGCAGCTTTTGCTGACCTGGCCAAGAGCTTCTGAATTCAGCGTTTACCGTCGTGCTCTTCTTTATTCCGGCGCTTGTTTTTGCTGCGTCGTGGCTTCCCGTTTCCGTCCCTGACTTCGGATGTACTTGGGTCGCTGGTGCTGCATCGAGCTAACCAGCTGTCCTCGCCCGTGCAAAAGCGGGTCATGAGGCTTGTTAATGCTGCCATTGTTCCGGCTTTTCTTGGCCGAGGTGTATGGCAAGCCATTCGTCTCGAACGTTGTGCTTGAAAGCTGCTAAGGCTTCAGCGTCCGGACAGTCGACTATTTGGTTCTTTTTAGTGAGAAACCTATTCCAAAGATTTCGGGCTAACTCTCCGGGTTGTTGAGTTATATGATTTAAATCGTCTGCATCCGATGGTCAGACATAGGTCCCTTGAAAATTTGCCCGAAAAGCATCCTCGAGCTCTTCCCAGCTTCCAATGGAGTTTTCGGGGAGGCTTTTAAGCCAGTGCCGAGCTGGCCCTTTGAGCTTGAGGGTAAGTACTTGATGGCGTGGAGATCGTCTCCTCGAGCCATGCAGATATGGAGGATGTAGTCCTCAATCCAGACCCCAGGGTCCGTCGTTCCGTCGTACGCCTCTATGTTTACGGGTTTGAATCCCTCTGGTAATTCATGGTCCAGCACCTCATCAGTGAAACATAGGGGGTGTGCGGCACCCCTGTATTTGGGTGTACCATGGTGTTCGGATTTTTGTTGTGTTGCATTGCATGCTGGAGCGCGCTTGCTTGGCCCGTAGATGGATCTGGTTGCACCGTCCTTTTGATGCGAGCCCTCGCGTGGATCGCATACTGGCTTGTGTGCGGCGTCATTTGCCACTCTATGTTGGCCACGAGGTCGTCTATCCGACCGGATGGCTGTTTTGTTTTTTGATTGCGGGGGATCTAAGGCCTCCTCATCGAATTCAGGTAGCAGCTTTCGCTTTGGGTAGCTCTTTGTGTGGCGACTACCGCCGTACTTTGCTGAAGTGTTGAGTACTTCACTCCATCTAATTCTGAGTGTGTCTTGTGCAGCCCTGAGCCTTTGCTTCTACTTTTTCAGACTCCTCGCAGTGGCAACAAGCCTTTGATGGGTATTCTGTTGCTCCGGGTGCCTGTCCGGTGTGATGTCAACCGGACTGTTATCTTCGCCGGAGTCGGGTTGTTCGGTTTGATTCTCCATTTTGCTGTGGTCGGACGGTGGTTCAATGCCGTGTTTGTTGTCCGCTGGCTCACCCTGCTCTATCGCCGGGTCTATATGATCGCTTTTTCTGCCGAGGCGGGATTTGGAGCGGCGCTTACGCCGCCGCTTTGACTGCTTCTCGAGGGAACGATCCTTCGTTGCGTCCTTCCGTTCCTCATCGTTGTTTTCTTTGGGTGTGTCCACCATATATACATCATATGATGAAGTGGGCGTCCAGTGCCCTGTGGGCAGTGGCTCCTGTTCGTCTCCTGCATCGTCGTCCATACCGTCGATGTCTTCGGAGTCGGAGTCGAGCATGTGGGTCAAATCGTCGACAGTGGCTACTAAGTGGGTGGTGGGTGGGCGGCGAATTTCTTCGTCATCCGCATCCCAATCCTGCCGGACATAGTTCGGCCAGGACTCTCCTAACAAGGAGAGAGACTTTAATGAATTCAGTATGTCGCCGAAGGGCGAGTGCTGAAACATATCCGTGGAGGTGAACTCCATGATCGATGCCCAGTCGGATTCGATAGGCACGGGCGCAGGCGGTTCGGAGTCCATGGTCGGGGAAGAGTCCGGCAGTTCGGCGTCACGGCTCCCGTGAAGGGTAAGGTCGATATTTGGCTCGATCGCTGCTGAATATGTGGCCTCTGTGACGGGGTCTATCCACCCGTCCTTGGATGGCGCAATGGGCTCCGAACTGAGGGTCGGAACGGTCGCCGGTGCGATCTCCCGAACACTGTCCGATGGTAGAGCTAAATCATGCTCATCATGACCGTGCGGCGCACTCGGCAAGGGCTCGAATCTGTCAAAGATCAAGTCTCCGCGGATGTCGGCCGTGTAGTTTAAGCTTCCAAACCTGGCCTGGTGGCCAAGGGCGTAACTCTCGATCTGCTCCAGATGGCCAAGCGAGTTGGCCCGCAGTGCGGAGCCGCCGGATACAAAGATCTGTCCGAGGAGAAAAGTCTCACCCCGGACTGGATCGCTATCGAGGATTGAAGGAGCCATCCCGCCTAACGATGACGACACAGAGGAACTCTCAATGAAAGCACCAATGTCGGTGTCAAAACCAGCGGATCTCGGGTAGGGGGTCCCGAACTGTGCGTCTAGGCGGATGGTAATAGGAGACGGGAGACACGATGTTTTTACCCAGGTTCGGGCCCTCTCGATGGAGGTAAAACCCTACTCCTTCTTGATTGATCTTGATGATATGAGTATTACAAGAGTTGATCTACCATGAGATCGAAGAGGCTAAACCCTAGAAGCTAGCCTATGGTATGATTGTTGTTGTTGGTCCTACGGACTAAACCCTCCGGTTTATATAGACACCGGAGGGGGCTAGGGTTACACAGAGTCGGTTACAAGGAAGGAGATCTACATATCCGTATTTGCCAAGCTTGCCTTCCACGCTAAGGAGAGTCCCATCCGAACACGGGACGAAGTCTTCAATCTTGTATCTTCATGGCCCAACAGTCCGGCCAAAGGATATAGTCCGGCTGTCCGGATACCCCCTAATCCAGGACTCCCTCAACCAGCACAAGTAAAGAAATCTTGAATAACTCCTTTTCGAATAATATTACCACTACCAACACGGAATTTTTTTTGTATGTAAGATGGTGGGTTCTTTAGTAGGAGCCTCAGAATTTTTCATGATATTATTATCGACAATAGTTTCCACAATTTCAGATATAGGGGCAGAAGGTAAAGGACTAGCCATAGCGACAAGCAAACAAACTAACACACAAGCAAACAGAAAACAAGCGGGCAAAAAGAGGCAAATAGAGAAAGAGAGGGAGGATAGAGAGAGAGAGGGCGAATAAAACGGCAAGGGTGAAGTGGGGGAGAGGAAAACGAGAGGCAAATGGCAAATAATGTAATGCGGGAGATAAGGGTATGTGATGGGTACTTGGTATGTTGACTTTTGCGTAGACCTCCCCGGCAACGGCGCCAGAAATCCTTCTTGCTACCTCTTGAGCACTGCATTGGTTTTCCCCGAAGAGGAAGGGATGATGCGGCAAAGTAGCGTAAGTATTTCCCTTAGTTTTTGAGAACCAAGGTATCAATCCAGTAAGCGGCTACGCGCGAGTCCCTCGTACCTGCACAATACAAATAAATCCTCGCAACCAACGCGGATAGGGGTTGTCAATCCCTACACGGCCACTTACGAGAGTGAGATCTGATAGATATGATAAGATAATATTTTTGGTATTTTTGTGATAAAGATGCAAAGTAAAATAAAGGTAAAGTAAAAAGCAAGGAAATAACTAAGTAGTAGGAGATCAATATGATAAAGATAGACCCGAGGGCCATAGGTTTCACTAGTGGCTTCTCTTGAGAGCATAAGTATTCTACGGTGGGTGAACAAATTACTATTGAGCAATTGACATAATTGAGCATAGTTATGAGAATATCTAGGTATGATCATGTATATAGGCATCACGTCCGAGACAAGTAGACCGACTCCTGCCTGCATCTACTACTATTACTCCACTTATCGACCGCTATCCAGCATGCATCTAGAGTATTAAGTTAAAAACAGAGTAACGCCTTAAGCAAGATGATATGATGTAGAGGGATAGACTCATGCAATATGATGAAAACCCCATCTTGTTATCCTCGATGGCAACAATACAATATGTGCCTTGCTGCCCCTACTGTCACTGGGAAAGGACACCGCAAGATTGAACCCAAAGCTAAGCACTTCTCCCATTGCAAGAAAGATCAATCTAGTAGGCCAAACCAAACTGATAATTCGAAGAGACTTGCAAAGATAACCAATCATACATAAAAGAATTTAGAGAAGATTCAAATATTGTTCATAGATAGACTTGATCATAAACCCACAATTCATCGATCTCAACAAACACACCACAAAAAGAAGATTACATCGAATAGTTCTCCACAAGAGAGGGGGAGAACGTTGTATTGAGATTCAAAAAGAGAGAAGAAGCCATCTAGCTACTAACTATGGACCCATAGGTCTGAGGTAAACTACTCACACTTCATCGGAAGGGCTATGGTGTTGATGTAGAAGCCCTCCATGATCGATGCCCCCTCCGGCGGAGCTCCGGAACAGGCCCCAAGATGGGATCTCATGGATACAGAAAGTTGCGGTGGTGGAATTAGGGTTTTGGCTCCGTATCTGATTGTTTAGGGGTACGTAGGTATATATAGGAGGAAGGAGTACATCGGTGGAGCAATAGGGGGCCCACGAGGGTGGAGGGCGCGCCTGGTGGGGGTGGGCTCGCCCCCTACCACGTGGCCTCCTCTTTTGTGTCTTGACATAGGGTCCAAGTCTCTCGGGTCTTGTTTGTTGAGAAAATCATGTTCCCTAAGGTTTCATTCCGTTTGGACTCTGTTTGATATTCCTTTTCTTCGAAACCCTAAAACAGGCAAAAAACAACAATTCTGGGCTGGACCTCCGGTTAATAGGTTAGTCCCAAAAGTAATATAAAAGTGGATAATAAAGCCCAATAATGTCCAAAACAGTAGATAATATAGCATGGAGCAATCAAAAATTATAGATACGTTGGAGACGTATCAACCACTCATCCATTTGAATTGCTTCACATGGATCTCTTTGGCCCTACTCGTTATGCCACATTTACTAAGGCTGCATCCTTATATGGCTTTGTCATTGTTGATGATTATTCTCGATATACATGGGTGCATATCATCACTTACAAAACTAAAGTGCAGGAAGTCTTCAAGCGATTTTCCTCGAGGGCTTCAACCAATTTTGGTGTGAAGATCAAGCACATCAGAAGTGATAATGGAACTGTGTTCAAGAACACTGGTCTTCATGACTATCTTGATGAACTTGGTATTACTCATGAGTTATCTGCTCCTTATACTCCTCAGCAAAATGGCGTCGTGGAGCGCAAGAACATGACTCTTGTTGAGATGGCTCGCACTATGCTTGATGAGTACAAGACGCCTACTCGCTTCTGGCCTGAGGCAATTGATACTGCTTGCCACATCATCAACAGGGTATATCTTCACAAATTCTTCAAGAAGACTGCATATGAACTCCTCACTGACAAGAAACCCAATGTGAGTTATTTCAAAGTCTTCGGTGCTAAATGCCGGATTAGAGATCCTCATCACAGTTCTAAATTTGCACCGAAAACACATGAAGGTTTTATGCTCGGTTATGGTAAGGGCTCGCACACCTACAGAGTCTTCAACACCTATCACCACAAGGTTGTTGAAACTGTAGATGTGCAGTTCGATGAAACTAATGGCTCGCAAAGAGAGCACCTACCTCCTGTGACAGATGAAATACCTCCTGAGGAATCTATTAAGTTCAAGGCTACTGAGGATGTCATTCCTACCGAAGAATCTGCTGAAGAAGTCGTTCCAGAACATGAAGAACGTCATGTTGATGCACCTAAGGAAAATGGTGCTAAAGAAAATGCTGATCAAATTCCTCAACGACAACCCGCTCATCCTCGCATTGCAAACAAAGTGCGGATTGAGAAAATCATCAGTGACATCAACATTCCAGGTCCTCTCACATGCTCAAGAGCTTCACATTTATCTAACTTTTGTGGGCACTTTGCTTTCGTCTCTATCACAGAGCCCACTAAGGTAGATGAAGCATTTCTGGAGCCTGAGTGGATTCAAGCTATGCAAGAGGAATTACATCAATTCGAGCTCAACAACGTCTGGGAATTGGTCAAACGTCCAGATCCTCGCAAGCACAATATCATTTGCACAAAGTGGATCTACCGCAACAAGCAAGATGAAAATGGTCTTGTGGTGAGGAATAAGGCACGACTTGTAGCTCAAGGCTACACACAGGTTGAAGGAATTGACTTCGATGAAACTTTTGCACCTGTTACTAGACTTGAAGCTATTCGCATATTACTTGCTTATGCTAACCATCATGATATCATCTTATATCAAATGGATGTGAAAAGTGCATTCCTCAATGGTAAGCTTGAGGAAGAAGTATATGTTGCTCAACCCCCAGGTTTTGATGATCCAAAGCATCCGGACAAAGTCTTCAGACTCAATAAGGCCCTCTATGGCCTCAAGCAGGCCCCTCGGGCGTGGTATGATACTTTGAAAGAATTCCTCATGAGGAAAGGCTTCAAACCCGGTTCACTTGACCCAAATCTTTTCACTAAATCTTATGACGGTGAATTGTTTGTGTGCCAATTATATGTTGATGATGTCATTTTCGGTTGTACTGACCAACGTTACAGTGATGAATTTGCCTATATGATGACTGAAGAATATCAAATGTCTATGATGGGAGAATTGAAATTCTTCTTAGGTCTTCAGATTCGTCAACAGCGCAATGGCATATTCATGTCTCAGGAGAAATACCTCAAGGATGTACTGAGGAAATTCAGCATGCAAGATTGCAAAGGAGTCAAAATACCTATGCCCACAAATGGCCATCTATGCACTGATGAAAATGGTATTGACTTCGATCAAAAAGTATACCGCTCCATGATTGGTTCTTTATTGTACTTATGTGCATCTATGCCAAATATTATGCTTAGTGTTTGCATGTGTGCCCGATTTCAAGCTATACTGAAGGAATCACACCATAAGGCTGTGAAGCATATTCTTCGATATCTAGCTCACACACCGACACTTGGATTATGGTACCCCAAGGGCTCGGCTTTTGATCTCATTGGATATTCAGACTCTGACTATGCCGGTGATCGTGTGGACCGCAAGTCAACATCTGGCACATGCCATTTCCTCGGATGATCCTTGGTCTGTTGGTCCTCGAAGAAACAGAACTACGTATCACTGTCTACTGCTGAAGCTGAGTACATTGCTGCTGGTTCTTGCTGTGCTCAACTACTATGGATGAAGCAAACTCTTAAGGACTACGACCTCAACGTGAAGAATGTGCCACTCTACTGTGACAATGAGAGTGCCATCAAGATTGCTCATAACCCAGTTCAGTACTCGAAGACAAAGCACATTCAGATTCATCATCATTTTCTTCGTGATCATGTGTTGAAGGGCGACATCTCTATTGATCATGTGAAGACTAAAGAACAACTAGTCGATATCTTCACTAAGCCCTTGGATGAGAAGAGATTTAGCAAGTTGCGGTGTGAGCTAAATATCTTAGAATCTTCAAATGTTCTTTGAAAAGGACACTCATCCTAATACTTATGCAAAATTGATGACTTGGATGTGCAACACATGAAGAAACGGTTTTCTTCAATCCATGAAGACTAACACTCTAAGTGTGAAGAAATTAACGAAGAATTTGATTCTCAGAACCCTACGACAATTGTCAGCGGTGTTTGAAATCATCATTCTTATACGGTGGGTCACGCCACCATCAAAAGTTGAAAATCTTCAATTTGAATTTTTTTTGTTTTGAAATTCCTCAGTTGTTCAATTTCTTCAACTTTGCAATGTCTTCACTCTTTCTGTCGTTTTTCTTCATTGGCTATATGAGTTTATGTCCTCTACAACATTCACTTATTGTTATTCCTTCAAGTTGCTTATTCTGCTAAGTGAATGTGATCGGACTCTTCCCCCTCTATGCTAAACTCAACCTAGTCTATTCACAAATTCTTCATGTGCTTTATATTTGAAACTCGTTCAAAATCTTCACTGTGTCCTTGTCAGCTGAAGAAATTGCGAACGGAACTTTAAACTTATCTTATCTGAATTTTCGGCTTTTGCCGCTCAAACCGTTCCGCATTCTGTGAAATGTTTATCTATTCACCCATGATCTCACATGATCGCCACCTCTCAGTGTGTGGGTGCCACATGTCAAGCGAATGAGAAGGGTCAGGGGCACGCTCGTCCAATTTCTTCGGGCGAACAGTTTTTCACTTTGACTATAAATACCCCTCCCCTTCCTCACTTCGTTTTTACTCCGCTCGACCTCTCTCCCGCTCGAGCTTCCCAAACCTAGCGCCGTCGCTACTTCATCGTCGCTGGTGTGGAAGAGCTTCACTGCCTCGACCTTGTCGCCGTCGTACTCGCGCTGGCTGCGGATTTCTTCACTCCGCCGCCGCCGTAGCTGTCTTCCTCTGCCAAGTTAGGGCGTGGAAGATCTGAACCGACGAGCTTCACATCTACACTTCCTAGTTCGTCGTGTTATTCGTCCAGGGTAATTAAAAGTTACTTTTACTGCCCTCTTTGATTCAAATGTTTTCTACAAAATCTTCAAAAGGTGTTTATTCTTCAAATCTTCACATACTGGACACCTCCCATAACATTTGTTCTTGATTTGTTTCCCTAAGCAACATTTTTCTTCAAGATTCCTCAATTGTGTGGATTTTTCAATCTGTACAACTCTGGAACCCAAGTCAAAGAACGCTTAGTGAAATTCTTCAAGACTCATCTGGTCAAATTCCTCAAACTTGTTCTTATTGCAAAACCTTCTGAGAACGCATATGACCTCTCTGAATTCCTCGCAACTATACTCTGTTCACAGGTACACATGTCCGCTGCTGAATCACTAGGTTCTCATCAACTTAACTCATTTGCAGCGTTCCTTGAAGAAAAGTTGCACACCTCTTCAGAGAATTCCATTGTTCAAATTCCTCAGCTAAAGAAAATGGCTGACGGTAAGAAGTCACAGAAGGGAGGAAAGAGGCCTGAGGTCAATATTGCTTTCGATATTCCTGATGACATATACAAGGATTATTGCACTCCTGATGAGGCCAGATTTGGCAAGGAGGACAAAAATTAGCGCAAGGTGCGCATACAAAGGATAGAGAGGAGATGGGCACGGGAATGGAGGGAGTACAGATATGTTACTCCCAATTATATGAAGAAATTCGCTCTTAATCCTCCATGGCCAATAAGCTAATCCCACCAGCCTCAAGCGTGGTGAGGACTATCCTGATGAATGGGCCAAGCGCCAGGCTAAGCTAGCCAAAATATCTAAGGAAGCAGTGAGGAAATTTAATGAAGACTCTGCCGCTGCTGCTACCACTGCTGAGACGTCTGCAAGCAAGCCAAAGAAGGCCATGGCAAAGAAGCCTGCTCATAAGCCAAGTGCTTCAACCCCAATGCCCTCACGGCCAAGTTCCTCAGCAATGTCCTCACGGCCAGATTCTTCAAAGCCCTCACGGCCAATTCCTCAAGCTGCTCCAGCTCCTCCAAAGTCCTTAGCTCCTACGTCAAAATCCTCAGCACCTATGCATCTCGCCACGTGCCAAAGGACAACAGACATCTCTATTGCCTCAGGAGCTTCTGCTAGTTCTTTAGCTCCACCCAATTCATCAACTGGCCCCTCTCTGCTGAAGAAAAAGGCCACTACTGGACGAGGCTCTCGACCAAGTCCTCGCAAGAAGCAGGTCGCCTTTCAAGTACCGTCCGAAGATGACGAAGCTGATGATTAGGGACTTGCCGAAATCATCAGAGACAGGCAGCTCAGGGCCGCTAGAGCCAAAGGCAGCAATGTGCCATTGATACTGGATCCGAAGTTGATCCTATACTTCATCGACCTATGGCACAAGGATCCAAACACACCTTTGCTGGAGATGAACCTCACTCCTGGTCAAAGTCATGTTTTGACTGCCTTCATTGATGAAGAAAAATGGAAATTTGAACAGGGAAGGAGGGTGAAGAAAGCACAGTACAAGAAAGAACGCCTTCGGAAGCAAAACGTTCTGAAGCTTTCACCTGAAGAACTTGTTGCTCTTCAATCTGAGATCAAGCAACTAAGTGATGAATTTGATCGCTACTATGCTGACTGGTTTAGTGCCAAAGTTAGATTTGTCAAGATAACTGAGAAGTTCACTTCCAATGTTGCAACCCCAATGCAACAAGAAAATCCTCAGGATGAGGCATCTGCTCAGCCTACTGAAGAGCATGCTAGCACCGCTGATGAAAATCAGGCTGCTGAAGATACTCAGAGTACCAGGGCTGATGACTGCATTACAGCCGCTGAAGAGATTGCCAGGGCAACCACTAATGTTGCGCCTGAAGAAAATGAAGAAGTCAGGGCAACTGCATCAGTTGTGCCTAAAGTTATTGAACCAAATTCCTCTGCTCCTCCTGCACCTACCCCAACTCCGATCCTTCCATCTGCATCAGATGTGAAGAAGACCAAGGCTGCAGAGCGTGCAGCTGTAAATAAAAGGAAGGCATCAACTACATCAGATTCTTCAGCTCCGAAGAAGATGAAGCCGTTGAATAGCTCTTTTGACAATCCAATTGATGTTGTTCCTATCTCATCCATGCCATCAAAGGACCTTGTTCCTTTTGATGAAGAATATGAGATCCCAAGTGGATCTGATGATGACATTCCTTCTGCTGCTTCTTCAAAGCAGTTGGATGAAGAAACTAAAGCGGATGCAATCCCTTCAACCTCAATAGTCTCATCGCCCATGCCTCAGTTCACTGCTGATGGGGCCGGCTTGAAGAAAATAGTGAAGAAGAAGATGTGGATATTGGATGCACAACTCCAGTGTTGAACGATGACTTTTGGGAAAGTCAGCACCCCAATTCTCCTCTGTTCACACCCCTTCAACAAATTCCTCGGTCCCCTGTGACCACTGAAGTTCAAATGGGATTTGAAGAACCTCATGCCACACCGTTTGTCCATGAAGAGATTCCAGCCACTAGTGCTGAAGAAAATGTTAATGAAAAATTGAAGACATAGGCTGTCATTGAAGAAGAAGCTGAAATTCCTCAGCCAGTGGATCCTGAGATTGCGATTCCTGAGGTAGTGATGCAATTGACCGATACCCCTCAGCCCAAGCCAAAGGATCCCTTCTCGAAGAAGCAGAAATTCAAGGCTGATGACTTCTTCGGCGAGCACATGTTCTTCATAGACTATAACCCTTATGACTCTGCTCGTCTTAGAAGGAAGCGCTTCTGGACTGCCAGCCAAGCAAACTTTTATTCTTCACTGCTCTTCAACAAGGACAAAGTCTTCGACCATGCGCATATTCCTCACGTGGACATGGAATCACTGCCTTGCTTCACCCCAGTCCTCAGTGTGCTTCATGATGCATGACTGCTCAACTTTTGCACGGATATTTGCGATTGGAATGAAGAGCTCATTTTTCAATTCTATGCAACTCTGCATATCACAGGCGATGCTGATGGTGTGAACTCTTGGGTATTGGACTGGATGACAGAAAACACACATTTCAAAGCACCGGCCTCTGAATTACTTCATGCCTTGCCTGTCAGTCCTCCCCTTGAAGGCGCTCGTTGCATCTATCATGAACCTGAACTCACTGCCCATTACATGCAAGTGCTAATGAAGCCTCTAAAGCACGGTCAAGCTCCAAGGACCAAATTCCTCGTGAAGGAATTACTGTTTGTGCCTAGAATTGTCTATCGCATTCTGACGAAGACATTGAGTCCAATCAAAGGCCACGATTCAAATGATGAAGAAGTTGTTGGCATCATGAAGAATCTACTATTCAATATCATACATGGCATTCCTATCAACTACCATGATTTCTTCATGAGGACTCTGGCAAATGTTGCCCTCTCTCCATTTGAGTTGAAGCCTTATGCTCCTTGGATTATGAGATTCCTCAGAACTAGGTCTTCACTCAACTACAAGGCTGATTTTCAGAATCATGTCAGTTACCTGCCCCCAGTTGAAGTCCTCAAGAGGACATTTTCCTCATCTGATGAAAAGGGCAAGGCTACTGCTATTATTGATGAAGGCATTCGTTCATTGGATGGTCAGTTTCGCAAAGCTGCATCTTACTCCACCAATGATGATTCTGCTACTCATGATTCTACCGCTAATGCATCAAAGCCAAATCCTCAAGCCATAGCTCCCAGGGTGATGAATGGTCGTGAGCTTCTTCTTAGTCTTCACCAGAAGGTGGACCGAAATCACAAATGGGTTAAGCGTCAGTTTGGTTCTATTCTTCACAACATGACTTCTACACACAATATGCAGTGAAGAAAAACCATTACTACCTCCATGAAGTCTTCGGTCGCACCTAGCTATCTTATCACATTTGTATGGTGAAGAAGATATGAAGCAAATGGGTTTCAAGCAGGACTTTGAATGGTCTCAGCCGCCACCGACGAAGAAATTCAAGAAGACTAAAGTTCCTTCCTTGGTGGCTGCTACCTCTTGAGCACTGCGTTGGTTTCCCTTGAAGAGGAAAGGATGATGCAGTAAAGCAGCGTAAGTATTTCCCTCCATTTTTGAGAACCAAGGTATCAATCCAGTAGGAGATCCCGCTCAAGTCCCATGCACCTACACAAACAAATAAGAACCTCACAACCAACGCGATAAAGGGGTTGTCAAGCCCTTCATGGTCACTTATGAGAGTGAGATCTGATAGATATGGTAAGATAATTTTTTTGGTATTTTTATGATAAAGAGAAATAAAAGATGCAAGTAAAATAAATAGCAATGGAAATAACTAAGTATTGGAAGATTAATATGATAAAAGATAGACCCGGGGGCCATAGGTTTCACTAGTGGCTTCTCTCAAGAGCATAAGTATTATGGTGGGTAAACGAATTACTGTCGAGCAATTGATAGAATTGAGCATAGTTATGAGAATATCTAGGTATGATCATGTATATAGGCATCACATCCGAGACAAGTAGACCGAAACGATTCTGCATCTACTACTATTACTCCATGCATCGACCGCTATCCAGCATGCATCTAGAGTATTAAGTTCAAGAGAATAGAGTAATGCTTTAAGGAAGATGGCATCATGTAGAGGGATAAACTCATGCAATATGATATAAACCCCATCTTTTTATCCTCGATGGCAACAATACAATACGTATCGGTTCCCTTTCTATCACTGGGATCGAACACCGCAAGATTGAACCCAAAGCTAAGCATTTCTCCCATTGCAAGAAAGATCAATCTAGTAGGCCAAACCAAACTGATAATTTGGAGAGACTTGCAAAGATAAACCAATCATACATAAAAGAATTCAGAGGAGAATCAAATATTGTTCATAGATAAACTAGATCATAAACCCACAATTCATCGGATCTCGACAAACACACCGCAAAAGAAGATTACATCGAATAGATCTCCAAGAAAATCAAGGAGAACTTTGTATTGAGATCCAAAGGGAGAAGAAGCCATCTAGCTAATAACTATGGACCCGTAGGTCTGAAGTAAACTACTCACACATCACCGGAGAGGCCATGGAGTTGATGTAGAGGCCCTCCATGATCAATGCCCCCTTCGGTGGAGCTCCGGAAAAGGCCCCGAGATGGGATCTCTCGAGTACAGAAGGTTGCGGCGGTGGAATTAGGTTTTCGTGGTGCTCCTGGATGTTTGGGGGGTACGTGGATATATATAGAAGGAAGAAGTACGTCGGTGGAACAACAGAGGGCCCACGAGGGTGGAGGGCGCGCCCCCTGCCTCGTGCCTTCCTCCCTTGTTTCTTGACGGCCACTCCAAGTCTCCTAGATCACATTTGTTGAGAGAATCACGTTCCCGAAGGTTTCATTCCATTTGGACTCCGTTTGATATTCCTTTTCTTTGAAACCCTAAAATAGGCAAAAAAAACAGCAATTTGGGTTGGGCCTCCGATTAGTAGGTTAGTCCCAAAAATGATATAAAAGTGTAGAATAAAGCCCATTAACATCCAAATTAGATAACATAATAGCATGGAGCAATCAAAAATTATAGATACGTTAGAGATGTATCAAGCATCCCCAAGCTTAATTCCTACTCGTCCTTGAGTAGGTAAATGATAAAAGAAGAATTTTTGATGTGGAATGCTTTCTAACATATTTCTCAATGTATTTTTTCTTTATTGTGGCATGAATGGTCAGATCCATAAGATTCAAGATAAAATTTTAATATTGACATAAAAATAATAATACTTCAAGCATACTAAGTAAGCAATTATGTCTTCTCAAAATAACATGGCTAAAGAAAGTTGTCCCTACAAAATCATATAGTCTGGCTATGCTCTATCTTCACCACACAAAATATTTAAATCATGCACAACCCCGATGACAAGCCAAGAAAATTGTTTCATACTTTTGATGTTCTCAAACTTTTTCAATCTTCACGCAATATATGAGCGTGAGCCATGGATATAGCACTATGGTGGAATAGAATGGTGGTTGTGGAGAATACAAAAAGGGGAAGATAGTCTCACATCAACTAGGCGTATCAATGGGCTATGGAGATGCCCATTAATAGATATCAATGTGAGTGAGTAGGGATTGTCATGCAACGGATGCACTAGAGCTATAAGTATATGAAAGCTCAACAAAAGAAACTAAGTGGGTGTGCATCCAACTTGCTTGCTCAGGGCGACCTAGGGCATTTTGAGGAAGCCCATCATTGGAATATACAAGCCAAGTTCTATAATGAAAAATTCCCACTAGTATATGAAAGTGATATCATAGGAGACTCTCTATATGAAGAACATGGTGCTACTTTGAAGCACAAGTGTGGAAAAAGGATAGTAACATTGTCCCTTCTCTCTTTTTCTCTCATATTTTTATTTTTTTATTTGGGCCTTCTTTCTTTTTCTTTTTTTGGCCTCTTTTCTCCTTTTTTCGTCCGGAGTCTCATCCCGACTTGTGGGGGAATCATAGTCTCCATCATCCTTTCCTCACTTGGGACAATGCTCTAATAATGATGATCATCACACTTTATTTACTTACAACTCAAGAATTACAACTCAATACTTAGAACAAGATATGACTCTATGTGAATGCCTCCGGCGGTGTACCGGGATGTGTAATGATGCATGAGTGACATGTATGAAAATTATGAGTGGTGGCTTTGTCACAAATACAATGTCAACTACATGATCATGCAAGCAATATGACAATGATGAAGCGTGTCATAATAACGGACGATGGAAAGTTGCATGGCAATATATCTCGGAATGGCTATGGAAGTGCCATAATAGGTAGGTATGGTGACTATTTTGAGGAAGGTATATGGTGGGTTTATGGTACCAGCGAAAGTTGTGCGATACTAGAGAGGCTAGCAATGGTGGAAGGGTGAGAGTGCGTATAATCCATGGACTCAACATGTGGCATAAAGAACTCACATACTTATTGCAAAAATCTACAAGTTATCAAAGCAAAGTATTACGCGCATGCTCCTAGGGGGATAGATTGGTAGGAAAAGACCATCGCTCGTCCCCGACCGCCACTCATAAGGAAGACAATCAATAAATAAATCATGCTCCGACTTCATCACATAATGGTTCACCAACGTGCATGCTATGGGAATCACAAACTTCAACACAAGTATTTCTCAAATTCACAACTACTCAACTAGAATGACTCTAACATCACCATCTCCATATCTCAAAAACAATTATCAAGTACCAAACTTCTCATAGTATTCAATGCACTTGTATGAAAGTTTTTATTATTGCCATGTTGTTCTAAAGGACTCTCAAAATAATATAAGTGAAGCATGAGAGAACAATAGTTTCTATAAAACATAACCACCACCATGCTCTAAAATATATATAAGTGAAGCACTAGAGCAAAAACTATATAGCTCAAAAGATATAAGTGAAGCACATAGAGTATTCTAATAAATTCCCAATCATGTGAGTCTCTCTCAAAAGGTGTGTACAGCAAGGATGATTGTGGTAAACTAAAAATAAAATAATCAAATCATACAAGACGCTCCAAGCAAAACACATATCATGTGGTGAATAAAAATATAGCTCCAAGTAAAGTTATCGATAGACGAAGACGAAAGAGGGGATGCCTTCCGGGGCATCCCCCAGCTTAGGATTTTTGGTGTACTTGAGTTTTACCTTGGGGTTCCATGGGCATACCCAAGCATAGGCTCTTGCCACTCCTTGTTCCATAATCCATCAAATCTATACCCAAAACTCGAAAACTTCACAACACAAAACTCAGGATAGAAAATCTCGTGAGCTCCGTTAGCGAAAGAAAACAAAATAGCACTTCAAGGTACTGTAATGAACTCATTCTTGATTTATATTGGTGTTAAACCTACTGTATTCCAACTTCTCTATGGTTTATAAACTATTTTACTACCATAGATTCATCAAAATAAGCAAACAACACAAGAAAAACAGAATCTGTCAAAAACAGAACAGTCTGTAGTAATCTGTAGATAACGCAAGTTCTGGAACCCCAAAAATTCTAAAATAAATTGCTGGACGTGAGGAATTTATCTATTAATCATATGCAAAATAATTAACTAAATATCACCTTATAAATAAAAATGTCAGTAATTCTCGTGAGCGCTAAAGTTTCTGTTTTTTACAGCAAGATCAAAAAGACTTTTCCCCAAGTCTTCCCAACGGTTCTACTTGGCACAAACACTAATTAAACACAAAAAACACAACCAAAACAGAGGCTAGGTAATTTCTTTATTACTAACAAGGATCAAAAGGCAAGGAATAAAAATAAAATTGGGTTGCCTCCCAACAAGCGCTATCGTTTAACGCCCCTAGCTAGGCATAAAAGCGAAGATAGATCTAGGTATTGCCATCTTTGGTTGGCAATCCATAAGTGGCTCTCATAATAGATTCATATGGTAATTTAATTTTCTTTCTAGGGAATTGTTCCATGCCTTTCCTTAATGGAAATTGGAATTTAATATTCCATTCCTTCATATCAATAATTGCACCAATCGTTCTAAGGAAAGGTCTACCAAGAATAATAGGACATGAAGGATTGCAATCTATGTCAAGAACAATGAAATCCACGGGCACATAGTTCCTATTTGCAACAATAAGAACATCATTAATTCTTCCCATAGGTTTCTTAATGGTGGAATCCGCAAGGTGCAAGTTTAAAGAACAACCATCAAAATCACGGAAACCTAACAAATCACACAAAGTTTTTGGAATCGTGGAAACACTAGCACCCAAATCACACAAAGCATAACACTCATGATCTTTAATTTTAATTTTAATAGTAGGTTCCCACTCATCATAAAGTTTTCTAGGAATAGAAACTTCCAACTCAAGTTTTTCTTCATAAGATTGCATCAAAGCATCAACGATATGTTTAGTAAAAGCTTTATTTTGACTATAAGCATGAAGAGAATTTAGCACGGATTGCAACAAGGAAATACAATCTATCAAAGAGCAATTATCATAATTAAATTCCTTGAAATCCAAAATAGTGGGTTCATTGATATTTAAAGTTTTGACCTCTTCAATCCCACTTTTAACAATTTTAGCATCAAGACCTAAAGACTCCGAATTTTTGGAACGCCTTCTAGGTAAAGGTGGCTCATCTTCAGCCCCAACATTATCAAGATTCATATTGCAAAACAAAGATTTAATAGGAGACACATCAATAACTTTTAGATCTTCATCCTTATTATCATGAAAATGTTCCGGCTTAGCGGCCATCTTATTAACTAAGGTGGCCTGCTTATCCGAGACTTCCGCAATTAATTTTTCAAGATGTGCAATTTGAGATTTCAAACCATAAAACTCTTTAGACATATCATTGAGCTCTTTATTCATATAACCCATAAAGCTCTTTTGTTCCTTAAGCTCGTTCCTAAAGAAATTATTATGCTCAAATTGTAAAACCATAAAACTCATGATATTGCTTTCGATCACTTCTAACCTTTTAAGGTGAAGATCACCAAATCTAGGTAGAGCCATAGCGGCAAGCAAGCAATCCAACACACAAGCAAACAAGAAACGGGCAAAAGGGCAAAAAGAAAAGGAGAAGGGGAATGAAGAGAGAGGGAGAGAGGAAAAGAGGGCGAATAAAACGGCAAGGGTGAAGTGGGGGAGAGGAAAACGAGAGGCAAATGGCAAATAACGTAATGCGAGGGATAAGAGTTTGTGATGGGTACTTGGTATATTTTGACTTGGTAATGGCGCCAGAAATGACTCGTTGTGGGAGTCAAATCTTGACTTGACTTGGCACAAATCTCCCTGGCAACGGCGCCAGAAATCCTTCTTGCTACCTCTTGAGCATTGCGTTGGTTTTTCCCTTGAAGAGGAAAGGGTGATGCAGTAAAGCAGCATAAGTATTTCCCTCAGTTTTTGAGAACTAAGGTATCAATCCAGTAGGATATCACGCTCAAGTCCCACGCACCTACACAAACAAATAAGAACCTCGCAACCAACGCGATAAAGGGGTTGTCAAGCCCTTCAGGGTCACTTACGAGAGTGAGATCTAATAGATATGATAAGATAATATTTTTGGTATTTTTGTGATAAAGAGAAATAAAAGATGCAAGTAAAATAAATAGCAATGGAAATAACTAAGTATTGGAAGATTAGTATGATAAAAGATAGACCCGGGGGCCATAGGTTTCACTAGTGGCTTCTCTCAAGAGCATAAGTATGACGGTGGGTAAACGAATTACTATCGAGCAATTGATAGAATTGAGCATAGTTATGAGAATATCTAGGTATGATCATGTATATAGGCATCACGTCTGAGACAAGTAGACCGAAACGATTCTGCATCTACTACTATTACTCCACCCATCAACCGCTATCCAGCATGCATCTAGAGTATTAAGTTCAAGAGAACAGAGTGATGCTTTAAGGAAGATGACATGATATAGAGGGATAAACTCATGCAATATGATATAAACCCCATATTTTTATCCTCGATGGCAACAATACAATACGTATTGGTTCCCTTTCTGTCACTGGGATCGAACACCGCAAGATTGAACCCAAAGCTAAGCACTTCTCCCATTGCAAGAAAGATCAATCTAGTAGGCCAAACCAAACTGATAATTCGAAGAGACTTGCAAAGATAAACCAAACATACATAAAAGAATTCAGAGGAGAATCAAATATTGTTCATAGATAAACTGGATCATAAACCCACAATTCATCGGATCTCGACAAACACACCGCAAAAGAAGATTACATCGAATAGATCTCCAAGAAAATTGAGGAGAACTTTGTATTGAGATCCAAAGAGAGAGAAGAAGCCATCTAGCTAATAACTATGGACCCGTAGGTCTGAAGTAAACTACTCACACATCACCGGAGAGGCCATGGAGTTGATGTAGAGGCCCTCCATGATCAATGCCCCCTCAGCTGGAGCTCCGGAAAAGGCCCCGAGACGGGATCTCTTGAGTACAAAAGGTTGCGGCGGTGGAATTAGGTTTTTGTGGTGCTCCTGGATGTTTGGGGGTACGTGGATATATATAGGAGGAAGAAGTACGTCGGTGGAGCAACGGAGGGCCCACAAGGGTGGAGGGCGCGCCTAGGGGGGTAGGCGTGCCCCCCTGCCTCGTGCCTTCCTCCCTTGTTTCTTGACGGCCACTCCAAGTCTCCTGGATCACGTTTGTTGAGAAAATCACGCTCCTGAAGGTTTCATTCCGTTTGGACTCCGTTTGATATTCCTTTTCTTCGAAACCCTAAAATAGGCAAAAAAACAGCAATTTGGGCTGGGCCTCCGATTAGTAGGTTAGTCCCAAAAATGATATAAAAAGTGTAGAATAAATCCCATTAACGTCCAAATTAGATAATATAATAGCATGGAGCAATCAAAAATTATAGATACGTTGGAGACGTATCAGTGGCCAGCTCATATTCTTCATCACGCGAACCGATGAGCATGAAGACTTGGATGACACCGCGGCAGGCCCTACAACAACAAACGACCCCAACAACGCTGGCGCTCCTCCATCAACTTGATATTCTTCAGGGGCGTTAGTCCTCATTTTTTCGATCCTTTTGGTCATTCGATGACAAAGGGGGAGAAATTTGAGTTAGTCTTCAAGCGGGTCTATCTATATGGGCGGTTTTTTTTTTGCAAAGTTACAACTCTCGTTCTTCTGAGACTTTATTCGATCGAGTTGTAAACTTAAACTCTATGGTATTCTGATACTTTTGCTGAGTTTTTCTGCATGCTTATTTCTCATTAATGTTAATGCACGCATGCTGAATTACATCAGTCACCATATTTCATCATGCATTTCAAATTCTTCATATTCAATGTTAAATGTGTGTATGGATTACAAGATATAGGGGGAGATCTCCATGATTCTACTCTTCAAAGTGTACATTGCTTCAAAAGCTAACTCCTCACTATGCACATCTTCAGGGGGAGTTCTTCTATATCTTGCAATCAAATTCCTCAATATCGGTATTTACACTTCATATGTTTATCCCTGTTGAAAACTTAACCTATATTGTCATCAATCACCAAAAAGGGGGATATTGTAAGTGCATCTAGTGCCCCTTCATGATTTTGGTGTATTGAAGACTTATAGGTTAAGGGACTAATGCATTTGTGAGTGTACACAGGTCTATAAGTCTATGAGGAGTTTGATATTTACAGAGAAAGTCGACCCCTAAAAATGAAGTTCTTCGACTGAAGACTTTGAATTTCTGAAGACTTTCTGAAGACTTTGAAATTGAAGAAATTGGTGTGATCCTGAAGACTTGGTATTCATTCGAGGAACATGAAGCATGAAGACTTTTGTTTTCGTAGTTTCATTTTCTCTTTCTTGAGTCATAGGAAACACCGTACTGTTAAAGGGGGCCGAGGAAATACTAAGAAAAAATTTCCAAGTGATGCTTAACTCAAATCCTACATCTACCAATCCCTTCGAGTGAAGCCATTGGAAATCTCATACAGTTCAGTCAAATTTCTTCAGTGATAGAGACGAAGTTCTTCTAGTCTCTGAGGAATTTGTTCTGACTGAGGAGTTAGGAATTCGCCAGTGCGGATGGCCTACACAGTGAGGAACATGATAGCCCTGAGGAATTTGATACTCAAAATTCAGACCGTTGCTGTGCTATGCGCCAGCTGTCCCAAAATATCTACCCACCTAATGGTCATATCATTGAAGGGAATTTATGTTTTATCATGTCGGGCTACTGCCTAGGCTATAAATAGCCGCCCCCTACAACCACTAGCTGGTTGGCTGCTCCGAGAGAAACCGACACTTGTCATTCGAGAGCATCCCATCCTCCAAGGACTTTAAGTGAAAATCATCAAGTGAGGAAAAACCCAAACCCAAACACCTACAAACCAAAAGTGATTGAGCATCACTGAAGAGATTGATCCTGCGTGGATCAGACGCTTGTTACCTTTGAAGACCTTGCATCTTCCAGACGGTTAGGCATCATGGTCTAGAGTATCCAAGAGGAAATTGTGGATCGACGAGTGACCGAGTCTGTGAAGGTTTGGAAGTCACCTGAAGACATACCACGAGTGATTGGGCGAGGTCTGTGTGACCTTAGCTCAAGGGGAATACGATGAGGACTAAGTGTCCTGAGCTGCGTGTTCAGGACTGGGTGTCCGGAACTGTGTGTCCTCAGGTTTAAATACCTAGCCGCCCTAACCAGACGTACAATTGTCACAACAATTGGAACTGTTCTACCAAATCCTTGTCTTCACCGAGCTAACTGGTTCCATTTCCTCAACCCTTCTATTTCCTCATCTTTGTGTTGTGTGCTTGTTCATATCTTTTTGAAGACTTTGACTGAAGACTTCCTCTATTTCCTCGGCTCAATTTCTTCAGTCCGTTTGCCTTCATTCTGTTTATCCCGTGTTTACGCTTTCTGTACTCTGTGCTTGTTTTCATTTCATCATGAAGACCATGTTCATGTTATGTTATGTTTACTTCTGAGTACTTTTTCCGCTGCAAGTAGTTCTTCACTCAGGAATTTCCTCACCCGCAAATTCCTGAGTGAAGAATTCATAAAAATCGCCTATTCACCCCCCTCTAGTCGATATAACGCACTTTCACTTCTTTGCAGTCCAAGGCGATGACTCTTCAAGTTTGCATGAGATCTGTCGCAAGATCCATGGCTTCGTGATAGATCAAAGTCTCAAAGGAGGCAGGGTCAGTCGCACCTGCAAACACCAGCGTCGAAGCACCCAGATAAATTTTGTTGATATCTTTGCATAAGCGTTGATCGGCCCCACATTCGACGATCTAGATATAGCCCGATTTACCATTAGTTTTGCATTGCTCGTAGGAGGGATCCATCGAGGGACTCCACTTTGTCTAGTGCTCATATGTTGTGGGCGGACGTAATCTTGCATGCATTAATCTCCCCATGAAGTCGCTCTGATGTTGGGGCTTTGATATTCGTTTTCATGTATTGCCTTCCTCCTGGCATGACATATAGGACATAGTGTCACGAGCAATGGGACAAAGTTTGGATGTGGCAATGAATACAACAGAGAAAACACCCAATGCTTGACATCAGGTTCCCTTGTTTGGTTCATTTTTCCACTAGGTCCTGGTCAGCTAAAGCCCGGATGCGTTCTCACATGGTGCAATCCATGAGGGAATGCTTCCAAGAATCGTCTGCCCATCAAGATGATGAAGCAGGTCTGCAAGTGGGATGGACTGATGTGCAAGATGCCATAGGAAGATTTCATTTTTTTACGACACATGCACTTTCCACAACTTGCACCACGTCTATTTCACTTGTTCGGAGTTTGATGAATCCGTCCATCCTTCAAGCCATGCCTCACATCAGTGCTTAGTCGAGACTATCATTCTGTAAGCAGACCTTGCTGAAAAGATACCCCCATGATCATAATTCCATGCCCCAAAGTCTTGAGCCTACCTGGTACAAAGTGGGACAGCTAGAATCACCTCGACATCAACCTGTATGAAAGTGTTGTGGATTAGTTCCTTGTTCTAGTCCGTCGCATTTGGCAAGATGAGGTCACTTACTCGACATGGTGGGTCTTGGGCGAGACAAGAAAAAAAGTGTTTGGCCTCATACAGTAATCCATAGGCATCTAGTTGTCTCTCCATTTATCCGTTGTTTAACCATTGCAAGTTCTATGAATCAAGCCTTGGGAAAGCACATCTCTTCCTTGAACTATTACTCTCCAAATCTGAGAAGGTGAATTACCTAGTTGGGCTTGCAAGAACTCGGAATCTAGGTGGCGCCTTGCTTTGAGGATACAAGCGCTAAGAGAACCTGGATATTGTAGGATGCGCCATGCTTGACGAGCTAATAGTGCAAGATTAAGAAAGTTCTATGTCTCTGAGTCCCAAGTTTCCTAGGAATTCTGGCTTAGTAATGAAATAGGCACTCATGCTATTTTCCTTTCACCTTATTTGCTTCCCTACCAAATTTTGTGGATTGATGAGTTGACACAAGCCTCGAGGCAGTTTGAAACTTGACATAGAATATACTGGGACTGCTTGTGCAACTTACTTAATCAACACGTCTTTTCTACCAGCTGAAAGAAGTTTCTCCATCCACCCCTTGACATTGTTCCATACCCTATCTCTTAAGTATTTAAAGGCTTTCCCAAAATCTGACGGCTTTCCCAAATATTTTCTAGAGAGACAGATTCATTTGGTACCCCAAGGATTTGCTTTGCCTCATTCCTTAGTATCTCCTAACTGCCCTTGCTGAAAAAGGTAGAAATTTGGCCAAATTATTTTCTGTCCTAAAGCTTGACAATAGCATTCGATCACCATTTGCTTTCAAGAATAGACTATCATCCGCAAAAAGCAAATGACTCACTGGCGGAGCCACTTTTATGCCACTGAGGTGCGATGGTTGAGAATTACTTTTTAAGAAGCATGGAAGGCCTTCTGCTCCCAATAAAAACAAATATGAAGAAATAGGGCCCCCTTGATGGATACCTCACATAAGTTTAAAGCTCTCAAGTTTGTCATTAAAAAAAACCAAAAATTTAACATAGCTTACCAGCCCCATTATCATTGAGATCCAAGCTGGTGCAAACACCTACTTTTCCATTATAGCCTTCAGATAATCCCACTCGACTCGGTTGTAGGTTTTCATCATGTTCAGCTTTAGAGCACAAAACTTGTTTTTCTAAACTTTGTTTCTCTTCATGTAGTGTAAACATTCATATGCTGAGATAATGTTATCAGTGATCAAGTGATCTGGAACAAAGCAGAATGCTCTTCGAAAATAATCTCAGGCAAAATGAGCTTCAGACGATTAGATACCACCTTGGAAGCAATTTTGTATAGGACATTGCAGAGGCTAATAGGATGGAATTGAGATAGGAGTGTGGGGTTAACTACCTTTGGTGTAGGAACCAAGATTGTCTCATTAAGCACGCACAGCCTCTTCTCGGCGCAATATTTTCAAAACAATATTAATGATCTTCTCCCACGAGATTCCAGTTACGCTGAAAAAATATGTGGGATAACCGTCTGGGCCTGGAGTTCTTATTGGGAACATCCGGAAGATGGCCTTTTTCAGTTGATTATTAGAAATAGGGTGCAAGTAGTTGATCGTTCATTATAGTTGTGACTTTAACATGAACCTTATCATTGACCTCTACCATCCCAAAGTGCCTTCATACGATAACGAATCTTTGCGGAAGAAGGTTGCAAATTTTCCATCTCCTCTCGGTGATGAAGCTATGTACCTAGGATAGGGGCATGGACCTGTCCTAAGTACCCTACCCAAGGACATCCCTAGAAGAAGTCACCTTTCAATCGACTTGGAGGTATCCCACTCGACAGATTCAAGACACTCGACCACGAAGCAATCACTCGACCAAATTCCAACCACTCGACTGCCAGGAGATCTAAAGTCACCATGCACGCAAACGGTCGGTCATTAAGTAGCTTTTATGGCCATCATAGCACTTTATTAGGGGCGTTACCAGTAACCCCCAGTCTTAATGTACTTTAAACCTTGCATTATTGAGGGCTGGAGGGGCCTGGCGAACTCTATATAAGCCACCCCCCTCCTCAGTATCAAGGGTTCACACCCATGTTATTCATACACACATAATTCAGTCGACCGCCTCCGGGCACCGAGACGTAGGGCTGTTACTTCCTCCGAGAAGGGCCTAAACTCGTAATCCTCGTGTGCTTACAACTCCTCCATAGCTAAGATCTAGCCTCTCCATACATACCCCCCTACATCACTGTCAGAGTTAGAACCACGACAGTTGGCGCCCACCTTGGGGCTAGGAGTCTTAGCGCCTAGTTTGAGAAGTTGCGATTTTTTCCGATCTCCTTGATCATGGTTTCGGGCGGAGCTTTGGTGGAGGGCCGCGAGATCCGTCTCGGCGCGCTCACGTTCATCGCCGATGACTCCGCTTGGCTTCAGGAGGCTCCACTCGACGTCGACGCGCTCCCCGTCCGCGGGGCGATGCACTTTCGCGCATGCGTCCGTGGTGTCCTCCTGCGACAGCCGTCGACCCAGTATCGGTCAGCTCCCGTGGCATCTCCCCGCCCTGTTTCTCGCTGGCGCAAGCGCTCCGGTCGGTCGAGGCTTTAGAGGTGGGTGAGGCATGCGGTGGCTCGCCAGTCGGCCACCCCACAAGTCGCAGCAATCGAGCCCGACGAATCCCTCTACGGCTTGTTCGACCTGTCGACTGGCTCCACAGAGACCGCATCCGAATGCGACAGCAGTGACCCAGCTGCAGAGGTTCTGGTGACCGATGGGCCACACAGTCCTCCCGGTTTCCCCCGCACTGACGGAGGCGCGGATGGGGGCGACCCGTCGCGTCCTCACGAGGAGTATCTCCCCGAGCCTCTCACGTCGTTGTAGCGGGAGGAGCTTCTCCGCCGGAACATGGATGCACTCCACACTCCTATCGTTGGAGAAACCCCCAAGGCCCGAGCCTTGGAGGACGCGCGCTTGGCTAACTTGGCCGAGCGCACTCGAGTGGAGAATCTCCAGCGAATACTCGACGAGCGAGTGCGTCAACGGGCTCCAGAATCCAGTCGACGTCAACTCTTTCCGCCCCTACAGGTATATCGTACTCCGATTTAGAATTTGGCGGCTGCGGCCCGTATAGCAGAGTCGATTCAACCCTCCCAGTCAGAGGCTGGCAGAGGCTTGTTGCAAATCAGAGCGTTGCTCCGGGCAGCGGGAGACCAGAATTCCGCTATTTCTCAGTCGCGGAACAGGATCCACAGTCGATCCGTTGTAGCGGATATAGTCTAGTCGGCTCACAGCCCAAGATCGCCTCCGAGGCGTGAGGGACGTGGAGACCGGCGTGATCAGTACAAAAGGAATGAGCAGTATGATCACCGATTTGATCGTGATGATCGACGTCGAGTGCCAACCCCTCCCCCGAGGAGTGGATCATATGTGCCTCGACAGCAGGTTGACAGACACCCTCATAGTGTTGGGCGGAGAATTCCAGTCGACCCCAGGGAACCAGGCTTTGATGCGAGATCCATTCTCGTTCAAGGTTTGGTCGACAGGAATAGAGCTCACCGAGAAGGCCACGACAGAGATGCGCCTACCAGTAGCAGAGTACATGTTTCAGGGCCGGAGTGTTTCAGTCGAGCCATCAGAGCCGCTGTAATTCCTCCCAACTTCAGGTTGGCGACTGGAGTTAGTAAGTTCACCAATGAGTCCAAGCCCGATACTTGGCTCGAAGATTACCGAGTGGTTGTCTAGATTGGCGGTGGGAACGATGAGGTAGCCATGAAGCACCTGCCTCTCATGTTAGAAGGCTCGGCCAGAGCGTGGCTGAATCAGTTAGCACCCAGCAGCATTTACACTTGGGAGGATCTCTCCCGAGTGTTTGTCACCACATTTGAAGGAACATGCAAGCGACCTGCAGGCCTTACGGAATTGCGGTCTTGCGTGCAGAAACCGAATGAAACTCTGAGGGATTACATCCAGAGGTGGATCACATTGCATCACATAGTTGAAAATGTACCAGATCATCAAGCAGTTTGTGCCTTTAAAGAAGGCGTGAAGTACAGAGAATTGAATCTGAAGTTCGGTCGACCGGAGAGATGTCTCTGAATCGGATGATGGAGATTGCCACCAAATACGCTAATGGTGAAGATGAGGATCGACTCCGGAGTGGCAAGCATAAAGCAGTCGCCCAGGAAACCAGAGGAAATTCCAGTCGGAAACAGAAGCGGAAAGCCGAGCCAGCCGCTCCTGGGGAGGCCCTGGCCGTAACCCAGGGAAAATTTAAGGGAAAACCCAAAGGACCTTGGAACCCCAAGAAAGTTAAAGACCAAGATGGAAATGATGTTTTGGATCTACCGTGTCACATCCACACCAAGAAAGATGAAGAGGGTAAACTCATTTACCCAAAGCATACCACTCGACAGTGTCGGCTTTTGATCCAGCAGTTTCAGGGAAAGCAGTCCAAAGATAAGGAAAAGGAGTCGGACAAAGTTGAAGACAAGGAAGATAGTGACGATGGGTACCCCCAGGTCAATTCCACCCTGATGATTTTTGCTGATGTTGAGAGCAAAAGTCGACTGAAGGTTATTAACCGTGAGGTAAATATGGTTGCTCCGGCAACACCCAATTATCTGAAGTGGTCCCAGACTGCCATCACATTCGACCAGTCTGATCACCCTACGCACATTGCCACCCCTGGGAGGCAAGCTCTGGTGGTCGACCCAGTTGTTGAAGGCACTCGACTGACCAAAGTCCTGATGGATGGAGGCAGCGGTTTGAACATACTATATGCAGAAACATTGAAAGGGATGGGCATTCCGATGTCCAGGCTCAGCACCAGTAACATGAGTTTCCATGGAGTCATTCCTGGGAAGAAAGCCGAGTCACTCGGACAAATTGCTCTTGATGTGGTTTTCGGTGATTCCAAGAATTACCGCAAGGAAAAGTTGACATTCGAAGTTGTGGATTTCCAAAGTGCTTATCACGCTATTTTGGGCAGGCCAGCTTATGCATGCTTCATGGCTCGACCATGTTATGTGTATCTCAAATTGAAGATACCTGGTCCCAAAGGTGTGATCACTGTTACAGGCAATCGGAAGAAAGCAGAAGAGTGTTTTCAGAAAGGCTCAAAGATTGCTGGCGCTCAGATGGCGATGGTCGAGCTGCAAGAGTACCAGAGGACTACAGATCCGAGTGAGTTGCTATGATCTAAGAAGCCTGCTTCAGAATTAGCTTTTCAGTCGTCCGGTGAAACGAAGGCAGTTCACATTCACCCGACCGATCCAAACGCTGCTCCAACTCACATCTCAACGACGGTCGACTCCAAATAGGAAGAAACGCTCATCCAGTTCCTCCGTGAGAACTGGGACATCTTCGCATGGAAGCCTGCTGACATGCCTGGAGTTCCTAGGGGGCTGGTTGAGCACCGTCTATGAGTCGACCCAAAATTTAAACATGTGAAAGAACATCTTCGATGGTCCGCCGTCCAGAAGAGGAAGGCCATTGGCGAGGAGGTGGCTCGGCTCTTAGCAGTGGAGTTCATCCGAGAAATTTACCACTCCGAGTGGCTCGCCAATGTTGTCATGGTCCCCAAGAAGGACAAGTCACTTCGCATGTGCATTGATTTCAAGCATATCAATCGGGCCTGCCCGAAAGATCATTTTCCTCTCCCCCGCATCGACCAGATAGTCGAATCGACTGCGGGATGTGAGTGTTTGTCTTTCCTAGACGCCTATTCCGGGTACCATCAGATCCGTCTGTATGGGCCTGACGAGATCAAAACAGCTTTCATCACTCCATTCGGGTGCTTCTGTTATGTCACCATGCCGTTCGGCCTCAAGAATGCCGGAGCCACGTTCATGAGGATGATTCAGAAGTGTTTTCTCACTCAAATCAGTCGGAATGTGGAGGCATACATGGATGATATTGTGGTCAAGTCACGGAAGGGTTCCGACCTGCTGACTGACCTTGCTGAAACCTTTGCCAACCTCAGGAGGTATGATATCAAGCTCAATCCGTCAAAGTGCACGTTCGGAGTTCCAGGTGGGAAGTTACTCGGTTTTCTCGTTTCCGAATGGGGAATCGACGCCAATCCTGAAAAAATTGGTACTATACTCCGGATGAAACGTCCTGTGCGTGTGCATGACGTCCAGAAGCTTACAGGATGCTTGGCCGCTTTAAGTCGATTCATCTCTCGCCTCGGTGAAAAGGCATTGCCTCTTTACTGACTGATGAATAAGTCCGACAAGTTCGAGTGGACTCCAGAAGCTGATGCAGCGTTTACAGAGCTCAAAGCTCTGCTCTCCACCCAGCCGGTGCTTGCTGCCCCAATCAACAAGGAGCCTTTGCTGATTTACATTGCAGCCATAGGACAAGTTGTCAGTATAGTACTTACAGTCGAGCGGGAAGAAGAAGGAAAGGCCTTCAAAGTTCAGCGCCCAGTATATTATGTTTCTGAAGTTTTGACTCCTTCAAAGCAAAGATATCCTCATTACCAGAAGCTTGTATATGGGATTTATATGACCACGAAGAAGGTTGCACATTACTTCTCTGATCATTCCATTACAGTCGTCAGCGACACTCCACTATCAGAGATTTTGCACAACAGAGATGCAATTGGTCGAGTGGCCAAATGGGTGATTGAACTTCTTCCCCTAGATATCAAGTTTGAGGCAAAGAAAGCTATCAAGTCCCAAGCAATTGCAGATTTCGTCGCCGAGTGGATCGAATAGCAACTTTCGACTCAAGTTCACTCGGAGCACTGGACCATGTTCTTCGATGGGTCTAAGATGCTGAATGGTTCCGGTGCTGGGGTAGTATTGGTTTCCCCCCGAGGAGATAAGCTCAGATATGTTCTCCAGATTCACTTCGATTCCTCCAATAACGAAGCAGAATATGAAGCACTTTTGTATGGGTTGCGCATGGCCATTTCACTCGGCGTCCGTCACCTCATGGTCTATGGCGACTCAGATTTGGTGGTTAATCAGGTGATGAAAGAATGGGACGTCAGAAGTCCAGCTATGGCTGGTTATTGCAATGCAGTGAGAAAGTTAGAGAAGAAATTCGAGGGGTTAGAGCTTCATCACATCCCCCGACTGAAAAATCAAGCGGCTGATGATTTGGCAAAGATAGGCTCCAAGAGAGAAGCCATCCCCAGCAATGTGTTTTTGGAACACATCCACTCGCCATCAGTCCAAGAAGATCCTTTTATAGATGAAGCCCCGCAGCCAAAGAGTGCCACAGATCCGACTGAAGTTGAAATTCCGGTAGTGGTTGACCTAATCATGGAAGTTTTGGCAATCACCCCTGACTGGACGATACCGTACATCGCGTATATCCTGAGAAAGGAACTCCCGGAGGACGAAGAAGAGGCTCGACAGATCGTCCGTCGATCCAAGGCCTTTACAGTCATAAAGGGATAGTTGTATAGAGAAAGCGCGACTGGAGTCAGTCAGAAGTGTATAACACTAGAAGAAGGTCAGATAATCCTTGATGATATCCATTCGGGGACCTGTGGTCATCATGCGTCCTCTCAGACCATTGTGGCTAAAGCATACCGAGCGGGATTTTACTGGCCAAGAGTGAATGAAATGGCAAAAGAGATAGTCGACAAGTGTGAAGGGTGCCAGTTCTACTCCAACATGTCGCACAAGCCTGCATCAGCCCTGAAGACCATTCCACTCGTCTGGCCCTTCGCTGTTTGGGAACTGGACATGGTTGGCCCATTGAGAACAGGCAGGAGCGGTTTCACACATGTGCTTGTGGCAGTCGACAAGTTTACCAAATGGATTGAAGCTAAGCCTATCAAGAATCTTGATGCTTGCACTGCTATCAGTTTCTTCAGAGAGTTAACATTCAGATATGGAGTCCCGCATAGCATCATCATCGACAATGGGTCAAACTTTGATTCAGACAAGTTCAGAGCTTTTTGCGCCTCTCAAGGCACACGAGTCGACTATGCATTGGTCGCCCACCCCCAGTCGAATGGACAAGCAGAAAGGGCAAATGGTCTGATTCTCAAAGGACTAAAGCCTCGGCTGATGCGTGATCTCAAGCACGCAGCAGGTGCTTGGGTCGACAAGCTTCCGTCAGTTCTGTGGGGATTGAGGACCACCCCGAATCGATCGACTGGAAGAACTCCGTTCTTTCTGGTTTACGGAGCGGAAGCAGTCCTGCCGAGTGATCTACTTCACAATGCACCCCGAGTCGAGCTTTATACCGAAGATGAAGCAGAACAAGCCCGGCAAGACGCAGTCGACCTCCTGGAAGAAGAAAGAGAAATGGCTATGATCCGATCGACCATTTATCAGCAAGACTTGCGTCGATTCCATGCCAGAAATGTGAAGAGTCGAGCCTTCCAAGAAGGAGATTTGGTCCTCCGAGTGGATCAACAGAAACCACACAAGCTCGCTCCTACTTGGGAAGGTCCCTTCATCGTCACCAGAGTCCTCCACAATTTAGCGTATCACCTTTACAATGTCGATCGCCAGATCGATGAGCCACGAGCTTGGAATGCAGAACTGCTCCGCCCCTTTCACACCTGAATTCTCACTCGGATGAGATGTAATAAGAAAAACTTCTGTAGTCTATTTATCAAAGACAAGAGTGTTACAAATTTTCCTATAACTGTTGTTGCTTTTGTTTGCGTGTGAAATCCCCCAGTGGGTGGCTTAGCTGCGAATCCGTTTCGCCTAAGTTTGTAAAAAAAATCCTACCGAGTGGTGAGCCAGACTCCCACTCGGAGGCTTAGCTGCAGCTCGGTGCTCGCCTAAGTGTTTAAAAATCCTATCGAGTGGCGAGCCAGACTCCCACTCGGAGGCTTAGCTGCAGCCTAGTGCTTGCCTAAGTGTTTAAAATTCCTACCGAGTGGTGAGCCAGACTCCCACTCGGAGGCTTAGCTGCAGCCCAGTGCTCGCCTAAGTGTTTAAAAATCCTACCGAGTGGAGAGCAAACCTCCCACTCGGAGGCTTAGCTGCAGCCCAGTGCTCGCCTAAGTGTTTAAAAATCCTACCGAGTGGTGAGCCAGACTCCCACTCGGAGGCTTAGCTGCAGCCCAGTGCTCGCCTAAGT